>NC_073691.1:55944216-56054216 GCF_029784155.1 Uranotaenia lowii | reverse complement strand
GCACCCCCAGCATAATCCTCGTCTGTCAACTCCCTTGCAGTCAAACGACTTGTGGCCGTACTCCATGCATCGAAAGCATACCTCTGGTTGCTGGGAGATGGTTATCTGACAAACTGACCATCCCACTTTTAGCCGCCTGCACTCGAGTGCTGCGTTGGCTGCTACCACCGGAAGCCTCACAATCGCAACCTGTGTTCCGGATCTAGGAGGACCCTGTCTCAATCGGATAGAGATCTGATCTTCGCCGATCTTACACTGGTCAACTAGCGCTGTCCTGACTTCATCTTCTGTCGTTATTTCGTCGAGGTTTTTGATACGGATGGTAACTTCGTGACATAGCGCACGCACCTCCGCCTTCTCGCCTAGAACTTCCTCCGCCAGCACCTTGAAGGATGCACTCTTTGTTGCTGAACTTCGTTTCAACTCGAGGATCATCTCACCGGAACGAGTACGACGGATCCTCCTCACGTTTTCACCTAGTCCAGCAAGCTTGTCGTCGGTCCGCATCTGACGAAGCACGTCCGCGTACGTACCCTCTGGCGCCTTAACTACGATAGCTTCACCTTTTTCCCTTACGCGGCTTCGCTGCTTTTTGGGCTTGGGGTTTGCTTTCGTAGCTCTCTCCTTACGGTGTTTACGCGTCACTGTTTGCCATTCGGAGGACGCTCCCTCATTGGATCTGTCGTCCTTGCCTTTCAGTTGGCCAGGGTCCTGTCGAACCATCGGGTCTCGGGCCCTCTTCTTTAGGGTGCCAGGTCTTGGATCACCGGGCGACCCTCGTTTCCTCTTTACACTCTTAGAGCTTCTCGGAGTAATAAGCTCATTCCTCACCGTTTGAACGAAGGCATCGATCCGTTTCGGGCGACTGACATTCGCCTTAGAGGGTTTCTCCGCCTCTGTTCCTCTGCTAGTAGCGCTGCCATTTAGCGCTCTTACCATCTCTAGGACTGCTTTGTTTGCCTCTGTAAAAAGAGCCATAGCCTTCACAAGCTTGTCCTTGACCTCCTTATGAATGTTTTGCTTGCTCAAAACCAAGCTAGTCAAAGCCTTCATTTCTGTCATCGCTTCCTTCATTGCCTTTGGCATAGGAACTTCCTTTTTCTCTGGAGAGCTGACAGGCTCTCCTCTTTCTTCCGCTATGGAGCCTTCTGGAGTTTCTACCAGTTGGACAGCAAGCTGCCGAGCTGGAGATCGCCTTAGACTCCTGCCACCGAACGGATTAGGGCTTGCACCCTTCTCCGCACTCTCCTCCTTCTTCCTCTTATCATTATTTTTAGTATTTTGAATCATTATTGAATCCCACGAGTAGCTAGGGAAATATACGGTCGACTGCGCCAGTGCCCTACTTTAGCGCAGCAAGGACTGCAATACTGTGGGGTTTGTTCCGGTGCCCCACAGGCTACCGTTATCGACTGACACATTTACAACCCGCCAGCCTTCCACCTCATAAGCCGGTCTTATGCATGGGACCGTTTTAGCGCTCCCATGAGCAGCACACCTTGGGCACATTGGGTTGTTTCTTTCCAATAGGTCCGGTAGGGTAATCCAATTCCGTTTGCCGTTGTCGTCATCGAGAGGGGGGTTGCTGGATTTAGTCGCCTCTTACGACATGGGCCAGTGACCCAGGGGTAGTATTCTTGGGCCGCTACCCCACGGCTGGAAGAGGGGACCGTTTTTGTGCGGTAGTAACATTGGACGTGCGTAACGCCTTCAATAGTGTCAGCTGGGCAGCGATTGCTTCTTCACTTATAAAAATGAGGATACCGAAATATCTCTACAAATTAGTGGAAAGCTATTTCCAGAACCGCAAGCTTCTATACATGACGAGCGAAGGATTTCAGGAAATGGATGTTACAGCTGGAGTACCGCAAGGGTCGATACTGGGCCCGGTTCTGTGGAATATTACGTATGATGAGGTGCTGACATTGAGCCTGTCAGAGGGAGTAAAGTTGGTTGGTTTCGCGGACGATGTCGTGCTACTAGCGACGGGTTACTCTACAGAAATCGTCCAGCTAAGAGCTTCAGAGGCTGTAGATGCGGTAGAGAGCTGGATGCACTCCAAAAGTTTGCAGTTGGCTCACCACAAAACCGAGATGGTCCTGATATCAAACCTGATTTCACCGCAAACAGGCAGGATTACAGTTGGATCATGCACTATCGAATCAAAGCGTGAGCTTAAATATTTGGGTGTGATGATTGACGACCGGCTCAGCTTTAAAAACCACGTTGAGTATGTGTGCAAGAAGGCGGCAACAGCAACGGCCGCACTCACGAGGATAATGGCGAACAACTCGGGGATCCGAAGTAGTCAGCGAAGGATAATTTCGAGTGTAGTTTCGTCAATCCTTCGATATGGAGGGGCGGCCTGGAAATCTGGTCTTAACATCCAGTGTAACCAGCAGAAGCTAAACAGTGTACAGAGGCGAATGAATTTGCGGGTCATCAGTGCATACCGCACCGTTTCGTCGGAGGCTGCATGCGTTGTAGCGGGAGTCATGCCCATCTCGGTTTTGTTGGTGGAGGACTCATATTGCTACGAAAATAGAGGCATGCAAAACGTGAGAACACGAGCAAAAAAAAAAAAAAAAAAAAAAAAAAAAAAAAAAAAAAAAAAAAAAAAAAAAAAAAAAAAAAAAAAAAAAAAAAAAAAAAAAACACACACACACACAAACACACACACACACACACACCTTCAAAATGAGGGGTGTTCAGGTTATTTAAATGCAAACTTGAAAGAAATACGTCAAGTTGATACTGACCAAATTTAGACTGTATCACCCTTTAGCTACTATGCTTATTCTACAATCAAGTCATTCCGACGCAATACAAACACTTATCATAGATGCTTTTCTTTCAGTCACCACTCCAAACAAAGATTAACAATTCAGCGCTAGCGTTCCCAGAAGAATGAAAACTAACTGCTGTTTGCAGCAACTTATTCACTTTTTTCACTGCTAATTTCACAAAGCACTGCCCGTTGGGTGATTCTTTTTTGTATGAGGTTCAAATTATACGGATTATTAACTTTTAGAAAACCTTTCACGGTCGTCAATATGTAATTTGGCTATTCACGAGGAATCACCCAACATACAGGCGCTGCTGCTCACACCTACGCGCCAGCAAGGTTGGCTACTCAATAACCAAGAGCTGCTTACACTCACGTTCACATAATAGCAGTCGGATTAGTTACAATTCATTCACGCCCTGAGATAAACACTCAAATTGGCATAATGTATACCACACAATATTGAAAGCATATGCAGATCTCCGGTAGAACTCATTATTCAAAGTTTTTGACGATGATACAATAAAATTCTTCTTCCGTTTTTTAGGAAGATCTACGATATGAAGTTGCATTGTCAGACTACACCCCTGGTTCAATCCCGAGTGGATAAATTGTATCTGTGGGCTCCACCGTGTGCCGGAAGCCTTAATCAAGGTGGGGGCAGAATCCTCGAAAGGGGGTCGAGTTATCTGTAATCACCAGAATGTGACAGTTGTGCCACGACCCGGGTCGCAAAAAACGGACACGGACATGGACTAGTATCTGTGTGAATCCGCATGATAAAACATTCATTTGCTTTCGGCTTCATCCGTCGTTCCACTACGCACCGGTTCCATCCTATTCCTCCAGAAGCAGCTGCTGCAACAGGAAAACGAAGGATGGTGGCACCGTTTTGGTTAAATTTGGTTGGTTGAGTTGTATCATTGTATTTCATTTGGCTTTGGCCAAGTTGGTGTGAGTGCGATACGCAAGACCGTACAGTAGGCCAAACGATGGAAGGTTGTTTGTATCTCTCTTCTACGAACTCGAGTGCTTGCTGCTGTCTCGCTTTTGCATTCACCGGCAGGACTTGCTGCCATACCAACGCCCCTTTTGGGTTTGTTTTTTTTCGGGGTTTTGGTAAATTTGCCAGTCCTCAGTAGGTCGGTGATGGTTTAGAGATTGTATACATTTTTCCCGATCCCATGTGATACACAAAGCCTACTGCTGGTCTGGTCTGGGAGGGGATTGGCTAGAAACTGTTGAAACATTTTGAATCAGTAGCATTTGACAGTGCGGTCGAGTACGACGTGTGTTTTGTTGAGGTGGAAATTTTGGATACTTTGACGACGGGCAATCCGGATTAGCGAACGAAACCCGCAAAAGAGTCCTTCAAAAGTTTAATGAATAGAGTATGCTGCTGATTGTGATCAGGCTATAATGAGTTCAATTTGTTTAAGTGTCATTTTGTGTTGGGCTTTGCAGAAACCGGAACGGACAGTTCAGCAACAGTGATTAGATCTGCAAATAAGTGTGGGCTACTTTGACGACCAGAAAACTATTGGTTGGTTGATTCACTGGAAGAGGCGTGAAAAGGGATTGCTGTTGTTGATACAGTTTGTGAAGTGGGTCCCCATCGAAATTGATAACTTTTGAGTGTTCCCTCATATTGGGTTAATCGGATTCCAGTTTGGGATACTAGTGTCGAAGGAGTGTGAGAGCGATTAGAGTGTGTGATTAGTGTTCCAGTGGGATCAGGTGGACACGTGTGCGATGAGTCTGCCCAGTGGTGTTGACATGTCTAATCTGATGCAACAGCATCCGGTGCTGGGGGCACTGCCACCGGCCTTTTTCCTGAGGGCAGCCTCGGAACGGTACCAGCGAACGCCGAAATGTGCCCGGTGCCGGAACCATGGCGTGGTGAGTTCATTGATATCTGGATTGGTTATACTGGAGGGCCATTTTGCGCATCACCAAGCTAAACTAGTGGTTTACGGATGTGGAATGAGGAACGTGTTCTCTACGGAGTTTTGAGCCTCTAAGAAGAATTTATTATGTAAGAAACGAAACAGCGGAGGAAGAAACTCAAGCAAAAAGATTCATTGAACCATGTGCACGACTCTTCAAAAACATGTTGAACTTAAGTGTACTTACACAAGTCTCTTGACCGGGAATTGTCCAACAAAAAAGCATCTCAAAAGGATAAATATAATTCAAAACGATGACTGTCGGTTCTGCAGGTTTTGAAAAAGAAAGCCGATTTCTAAATCTGGCCTAAATTTTACGTGGTTTTTGGGGCATTCTTCCTTGTACAGCTTCGAACCCGCCGTCTTATTCATCATGAACAGTCAGGTTTTTACTCTGTAGCTGCTTTGAAAAATAATCATAAATAAATAATCTTACACAGTTGATATTTTTTCATGAAACTTTCCCACAAGATAGTTTAACTTATAAATTCACCATTTGTTTAGCTTTGAACATTTTGCACGCCTTTGAAATAGAGATACAGCTTTTTTGTATTGAGATTGCTTCACAAAATAACCTGTCAATTAATCAAATTTCATGTTTTTATCTCAAAATTTGGGGAAATTATGTGAAAAGTATGTTCTACCAACTGGGCAAATTTTATGAAAATCGTTTAACGTTTTCAACGTTTTAGTGATTTTTACTGCAGACGACGTTTGATTATCAACGTGAGTGTGCAGAATTGTTTATCTCCTCTCGGCTTCCATCTGCAATAACTTTTGTTTGACACACTGCACGAAACACCGTGATATTTTTTTTTAAAAAAAGTAAAGCCATAGTGCTACAGCTAATCTCTTTTAATTTTTCAACGGAAATCATAAAATATCACATCAAAACGCATTGAAATATCATCAGCTTTCCAAATAAAATAATAAAATAATTTGAAGTAATGAACTTTAACATGAAAAATTGTATATAAGCTTTAAATGTTGTACTAAAGTACCGTCTGCATCGCCGAATATTCTGCAAAAAATACCATTGTATGATCCCATTGCAATTAATGATGTAACTTTCATCTGAAGACACCAAAGTGGGCCCCCTTCAAGAGTTATGAAAGAAATAATTACAATAAATCATTTTTTTCCTTCGAAAATAAACAATGGTCGAACAACTACACTCACATATGCAGGTAGCACGCGCTTCCTACAATGTGGGAACAAAAGTACCGTAAACAGGGCGAACTTTGATCACCGGGGTAACTTTGATCAACATGAAGTTTTTGCAGATAAATCATCATTATCTAAGTCTGAAGTACAAATATATGAAAACTGTTTTCTTCGTTTGAAAGCCTATAAAATGAGTTTCAATAAGGTTAAATTTAATTTTTAGTTGGAGATTTTTTATATCACTTAAAATGTAGTTTTGAAGTTTTAAAATATCTGTTTTTTTTTTCGAAGACTCACTAACAAACACCTTTCTTGATAAAATGATAGTATTAAGAAGTAAATGGGTTGTTTTATGTAGAAGTTCGACTTTTTTTCTTTTGTATAGGTATAGTTAAAGAGCTATTTTTATGGTCATTCTATGGTAATTTTTTGATATTTAAAAAAAAAACGGACATTTTTTATGAGAAATCCTGTTTAGAACAAATGGCTAAGTTTGAATAAAAAAAGAACATAGAAACAGTGGGAGGACCTAGGGAATTGCATGAAGGTAAAATTCATTTGTTTTTGAGGCCAAACAATATAGAGAAATGTTTATAATGTTTGCCCCTAAATATATGCAGCAACACTGTACATCTTTTCAGTATATTTGTATTTGAAAGAAAACGTTTAAAAATTCAATTGAGTCCTAATAACAAAATAATGGAATTAGCTTAGCTTAGCTTGATTGACTACTCACATCCACCTTAAATCATTGAACTCGAAATCATTTTCATAAATGTTGTAAAAATTGTACGAAATATTGATACATATTCATATTTTACACATTTTAGTTCATATCCAACATTCATGTTTAAATTGCTTATTTTAATCCGAATAAAAAAATTTCGAATTCCATGATCGCAGGCGTGGCTCAGTAGAACAAGTTCCACATCGCCTCGTTGCTACTCCGTGATTGACCGAGGACCTAAATTTTGTACAAGGGTCAAAAGAATGGTTCTTGGAATTAGAAACTCATTCTCTATGTACAAAACTGATGCTCTCTCTTTGAACATCAACAACAAAATACTGGAATTGATGTTTTAAGTCTTCTGTGCTGGCATCAAAACAATAATTTTGAGGATGTTGAGATTCGTTAAAACCATAGTTATCAAAGTTACCCAAATAGACTGAGTCGATTTGGGGTCATTTTTTTATTTCTCAAACCCTGGGATCTGAAAAGCTTCGTTTTGGTTCAAAACTTATCCATGATTTTTTGCAGATTTTTTACGTAACGTTTACATGAACTTTTAGGTTTGTATCGAAAAATTGAATATTTTGTACTGAAAAATCAACATCATTTTTGTATCTTCTGTGGAGCCGAGTCAATTGAATGTCAATTGTCAATTGAATTTATTGTTTATCAATTCCAAAAGACATACCCCTGTTAAACAGCTAATAACTTTTTTGCCTAATAAGATACAAATTTAAGGTCTTGGACAAAGTTATTCAACAGAAAATTTCCTTGAAATATTTTATAAATTTGCACAAAACCCATAAGCAGGTTGGGCTCCACAGAAGAAACAAAAATGATGTTGATTTTTCAGTACAAAATATTCCATTTTTCCATACAAGCCTATGTAAAAGTTCATGTAAACTGTGCTCATGTAAACGTTACGTAAAAATTCTGCAAAAAATCATGCATGAGTTTTGAATCAAAGCGAAGCTTTTCAGATTCCAGGGTTTGTGAAATTAAAAAATGACCCGAAATCGACTCAGTCTATTGTACAAGGATAACTTCGAAAGCGTCTTTCAGCTATATCAAACTTTTATTGATCAACTAATTCATGATAGCGAATGGATCGAAAAAAAAAAAAATTTCTTCACTAAAAATTTCTCATTTTGCGTGATAAAATGGCCTAGTCGAGAAATTACCTTTTTATTCTTGAAGCATTTCAATTTCAATTTCTTCATATGAAATTGACCTTGGTTGAGAGATGATATTTCGGTCGCTTAATTCGCTTGCTAATCTTTCGCAGAAATTGTTCTGCGGCATGAGACCAAGAACTCCTAAGTTCAAAGTTTGAGAAAAGTTTAAATATAGAAAAAATAACACGAGAGGGGAAAATTAGCTGGCAAACATCGGAGATACATCGGTCATCATTCATTTTGTTTTTTTTATTCGTCAATTGACGTTTCATGTCATCTTCGCTGATTAATCTCTCCAAATCTCGATGATTAAGAGCTGAAGAACAGCTTCTCTCTGAAATTTAGGTTGGCTTCTTTTAGAAAGATGAATAATTTAAAATTAGAACTAAATAATGTATCAGCGGTTGTTCAACAATAAATGTTTGTTGGGGAATACCTTGAAATTTCGTGACATGAATTCAGTTCACAACCCTGTTGTATTTAAAGGGTGATACGGTCAAAATTTTGTCAAGGGAAAACGCGTGTAAATCGGTGAAATCGTTTATTTAAAAAATCAAATTAAATTTCTTTTTCAAGTTTAATTAGTATAAAATTCAGGAAAAACATTCAGTTAGGCTTCCGCATTTCCCAATCCGAATTGCCGGGCCTTACGCTTAACCCCTGCCATCAGATTTTGTACAGCCACCTTGTCCACCTTCTTCGCCGCAGAAAGCCAGTTTGCCTTGAACTGCTGCTCGTCCTTAGCAGTTTTTTCGGTCTTCCTTAGGTTCCGCTTGACAATAGCCCAGTATTTCTCAATTTGGCGGAGCTCTGGCGTGTTAGGAGGGAACCACCTGCACGTTGTTGGCGGCGTACCACTCCATGGCCTTTTCACCGTAATGGCAAGATGCCAAATCCGGCCAAAACAGTACGGAACAACCGTGTTTCTTCAGGAAAGGCAGCAGACGTTTATTCAAACACTCTTTCACGTAAATTTCTTGGTTGACAGTCCCGGAAGCTATGAAAATACTGCTTATCAAGACACAGGCACAGATGGCTTGCCAAACCAGATATTTCTTCGCGAACTTTGACAGTTTCATGTGCTACCTTTCCCCTTCCTTTTGCCATATAAAACTCCTGTCCCGAAAGCTGCTTGTAGTCGACTTTGACGTAGGTTTCGTCGTCCATTACCACGCAGTCAAATTTCGTCAGCATCGTCGTGTACAGCCTCCGGGATCGCGCTTTGGCCGTCGTATTTGTTTATCGATGCACGGTTGTAGACGATACACTCAGCTTATTTGCGGCATCTCGGAGAGAGAAGTTAGGGTTTCGATTGAAACTACCGGCAACTCTCTTTGTCGTCTCAGCGGCTCCCGGTTTTCGATTTCCCACCGATCAAGACTTCCTGGCTGTCGACAAACGTTTCACAAACACTTTAATTACATTTGTAACGGTTGATTTGGCAACTTTTAGCGATTTTGCCAGCTTTGCGTGCGAGTAGCTCGGATTTTCGCGATGCGCGAGCAAAATTTTGATACGCTGCTCTTCTTCCTTGGACGGCATTTTGACAACTGAAGAGTGAATTCCAAAATCAAAATAGGAGCAACATTCTACACACACACACACACCTTTAAAATGAGGGGTGTTCAGGTTTTTTTAAATGCAAAATTGAAAGAAATACGTCAAGTTGATATTGACCAAATTTTGACCGTATCACCCTTTAGTCCTTTTTTATAGTGAACACAACGTTACTCATTTTTTCTTATCCGAGGTCTGCTAACGTAGCTATCACCGAAATAAAGTGTCCGGATACTACATGATCATAGCTTTAGATGCTACTGCAGAAAACGCTCATCGTGCCCCGATTAATTGTGCTCTGTTCGCCCCCAGTCCACAAATTGAAATAAAAACGCGTTTTTGAATTGATTTTGTATTAAATTTTATTGAAAAATCAAAAAATCAATTATGGTGAAAATTGAGGAACAATAATGATATACATGTTGCAATGCGTACATTAGAGATTAAGGTGATTCAAAGATCATAAAAGCTTTTTTTCTTGTGCTTGAAAACTATAATATTTTCGTCACTTGAGAATGTTTTTGTTTAAATATTTCTGTAAAAATGATAAGAAGATCCCTTTTTTGGTGAAGTTTAATTCTAATAATAAATAATGAATAAATTTCAGCTATGGGAAGTACGAAACTGTTCCTCATGAAAATTTATTTAAGAAAATGCGTACTTTTGTAGAAAAGAAAAGTGCTTACTATGACCCGGGTGCTCGTTATGCCCTTATCTCCCCTATATGAAATTGTGGATAGTTAATTCGCGACCGTTTGCTACTACTTTTCTCATTCAACAGTAAATTGGTTGACTTCTAGAATTACAACCGTTTAGAAAAGTCCGGAAAAGGTGAATTAACGTCACGGTGGAATTTGTCTGCTGTGTCACCCAGCTTGTTTACATTTGTCACATTCGTCCTTTTCAAATTTCACTAGCGATATCATGCATTGATGAGATATGAAGTTAATAAAAAGATTGAAATTAAAAGATTGCAACGATTAAAATCGTATAAGGTTATCGTGGGTTGTTTATTTAATTCGTTTGAACATTTTTGGAACATTCAAAACGGTACAAATGTCGCCCGTTCACACAGAGCAAACTTTCTTATAATCCTTTGACAAAACAATTGCGTTTCGTCAAGAGAGAGCGACAAAAAAAACTTAAACGAGCATAAAGGTAGCTAAAAACGACCGTTTTTCTCAAGTGTTGCCGAGAAGTGGAAAAGAGCCACTCCAGGAGTGCGCGACGACACGCTTCGCGTTTTCTCTGGAGACTGCAAACCAACCACCACACCAAGACTCCGACCCTGTCAGGGAAACAGCGGGAGGTAGGAAACCGTCAATTGTTTTAATTTTAATTAAATCATTATACGGCATTCGGTTGATGGGAACGAGGAGAGAGGAAGTCTTGGGAAGCAGCCTTTGGCTCCAGATTTACTACTGAATAGACGCGAACATACATATAAAGTGTTGCAGGCTGCAGCAATTTCCGGAGGATCGTGTCAGGAAATTCTTGCAAGTTCTTTTGAAGCAGTTTCGAGAAAGGAACCCGACGTAGGGCCAAATCGTTGCTATTGAGCGGAAGCGGGATCGGAAGAGAGAGAGAGGAAACAATCGGAAAAGTCCTCAGAATTGAACGGCAAAGTTGGAGGTTTGGTTTGCTGAACAGGAAATATGTGGCGCTTTTGAAAGCGTTTTTCGGAACAACGAATATTTGCAGACTCATTGTTTGGGGGTTTCAGGCAACTCTAAATTGCACCTTTTATTCGGAATGAATATCAAAAGTATCTATGAAGTTGATATCGATCAAAAGAGTCTATTCTTTTTAGTTATGAATGGGTTAGTCTCTATTTTGAGGACGTAAGCTAAAACAGTTCTCATTAAATTTCTATTGTTTAGGTATTTATATTGGTATATCAGACTTGTTTTTTCTAGAGAATCTTATATTACATTCTCTAGAAAGAACATTCACGCTACCGTACCTATATACCTAAACATTTAAAAATACCTCATTACATAACTATTTTTTTCTGTAATTAATGCCTTTTCATTCATTTGTCATTCTAGGTAAGCGCCCTGAAAGGTCACAAACGATACTGCCGATGGCGGGATTGTGGATGTGCTAAATGTAATCTCATAGCGGAACGGCAACGGGTGATGGCAGCACAGGTGAGTTTTGCCTTCTCGATCAGAAGAGAAAAATTATATCACGATGAGATATTTTGATATTTATTTTTTCCTATCCAAATGAGATAGAATTTTGTACTCGTAGGATGTAAAAATATCTCCAATCATATGCAAGAAAAACTAAATTGCATCACCCTTTGATGGCATTATAGGGTAACGGACTTATTATGGACCGGGTACATATTTTGGACCACCTTGATGCTTTTTTCAATGTTTCTCTCATAAATCATGTTTATTATGAAAATTTTGAGCAAATATAGATAAAGTTACTTCTGATGATTCTAATCATATCTAATATTCCATTTAAATAAGCTGTTCAGGAGGACGTGCCATTATTGGTGTCAACTTCCAAGAGGTTTTCTGCATAACTGTGATGGATTTTAAAACTAAAAACATGTTCAAAGCTATGATAAAACACATGAAAACTAGTTTTCAAGCTGGAAGACCCAAAAAAACTTGTGTTAATAGCAATTTCATGAACGTTATAAGACGTTTTACGACGATATGAAAAGAACTATGCACACTATTTCAATCGCTTATTATAAACAAAATTTTTAATTTAAGAATAATTTTATTTTATTAACTCATTAAAGTAAAAATCCACCTATAAGGGTATATACTGGCGATAGTATTGGCGAGAAATTGGCCTCAGCCATAACCTCAAACTTTGATGAGCAGACGGCCTCACCAGTGATGCTAGGTGCGTTACTAATATCAGTATTTGTTTGTTTTAAACTAATTATAATATTTCTGAATTGATTTAATTTTTTAACATTCAACAGCTAAACGTTTTAATTCATTACGGGGCATCTCTAAATAGATGAAGATAAGCCATCTTTCGTTAATGAATTTTCTAGGTGAATTTAAAACACCTGATATATTTTTCATGTACTTCACCGGTAAATTAAAAAAGGGGCCGTTCAGATACCACGTTGACAGCAAAATGAGATTTTTGACCCCCTCCTCCCCCTCCGTGGACAAGCGTGGACATTTGCCAAACCCCTACCCCCCTCCTCGGATGTCCACGTGGACAGATTTGAAATAGTTTTTTTTAAATACCTATTATTAGAAAGTTAAAAAACACTACTTTTTGCCTGTTTGTTATTGAATAGGCTGATTTTGAAAAAAACTGAATAATAATTCCCTGATATAAAAGGATTTTAAAAATTTAAATTTCTCAAATTATCACATTTATCACTTGTAGCTACTAATTGTTCAAACTTTAACTGGAAAGCATTGAAATTTTAAGATTTTGATCATATTTTGAAAGTAAGTATGTCCACGTGGACATGACCCAAACCCCTACCCCCCTCTCCGTGGACAAGCGTGGACATTTCCATACCCCCCTCCCCCCCCTAAGTTGTCCACGTGGTATGTGGACGGCCCCAAAAGTTGTTTCTAACTTCTAAACGAATGCAAAATCATTCACTGTTACAAAAAAAAGTAAATTAATGAAAGCCACGTCTATGTTGACTATGAAAATAATAGCCTGCATGCTCTGATTATTTATAATATTTTCTCATAATTCGCTACATCGTTTAAGTGTGCGATACAGACAGTTGTTATTCAGTTCAGATAAATATTGCGTTTAATTTCATATTCTAATAGAAATCTACGGAAAAGTTGCAAATTTTCAGTACTCATGAAAAAGATTTTCAATAAAAATGCAATCAAAAAAATATAATCATTTTCCAAATATCAATGCACTTGGCAGCCCTGAACACCCAAACAAATCAAAACACGAGCATCTGTGTGTCGCTTTTCCACAGGGCGAATTAGTCGATGTTAGTATCGCAAAATCGCGTTTATCGTGCGCCCTTCTCAAAAATTGATTCTGTTCTCCCATGGTTTGAGGTTAGGGCTGAGGCCTCCTGCTAAGGTGGTGTTCGTATAAAACTGTCAATATATCCTAATAGGCGGGGTTCACTTCAATCGGCAAAAATCATGCTAAACATTATTTTAACTTATTTTTTGTGCACTATGCTTTAAATTT
Organism: Uranotaenia lowii; assembly: GCF_029784155.1. Taxonomy (NCBI): domain Eukaryota; kingdom Metazoa; phylum Arthropoda; class Insecta; order Diptera; family Culicidae; genus Uranotaenia; species Uranotaenia lowii. Next base: position 56,040,698 of record NC_073691.1, on the reverse strand, counting down.
CGTTAATCTAATAATCCTCATTAAAGGCAACTATTTGATAAGCAGTTGTCAAAATCTACAGCTTAAAGAAGCTTGAAAACATGAAAAATGGACATGCACCAAGTTTTAATGAAGTCATTATTTTTAATGCTTCATGAAAAATAATTGACAATTTGGTCTAGAAGGTACAACCATTCAGGGTTGATTTTCGAGAAAAAAATAATCTTGGTTAGGTAGAAATGACGAAATATAAACCTTGTTTAAAGAAGGGGTTGGGAAAAAACAACAACAAATATGTAACGAGTTTAATTTTTGTAATAGTTGAAATATCTTTATATGTTTGGGGATCGACTGATTTTTATGTTTTTTCTGGGAAATTCCGGCTTGCAGTTTATTTTAGAGCAAAAACGATTTTTGTTTTATGTATCCAACGTTTCAATCCGTTTTGGATCTTCTTCAGGGACTAAAAAATTGTATTTTTCAATTAATTTTTGGCCGATTACAAATTATTTGTTGTGAGATGTTTACCTAAAAAGTGTCGTTTTCTTGTTTTTGTCGACTCGGCTGGTCTTGTAAAGCTGTCTATTTATCTGTTTTTTAAATTTTCCGAATTAATTCGTGTTTTATGACAATAAGGTGTAGTGATTGACTTACTGTGTTAGATGTTTCTCGGATAAAATCCGGTTGTCCGGGGATTTTGGGATAAACTTTCCTCAGCATCGAAACTTTGGCACAGTTTTCACTTTTCACCTTTTGTTTTTGTTGTTTCTAGATGTCAGCTTGTTCTGTGTTGTGTGTAGGGTGGTGTTTTTTATTTTCAAAACTATACAATCAATTAACGAAAACACAAAACACAAAAATAAACACACAAATAAAAAACACCACCCTACACACAACACAGAACAAGCTGACATCTAGAAACAACAAAAACAAAAGGTGAAAAGTGAAAACTGTGCCAAAGTTTCGATGCTGAGGAAAGTTTATCCCAAAATTCCCGGACAACCGGATTTTATCCGAGAAACATCTAACACAGTAAGGCAATCACTACACCTTATTGTCATAAAACACGAATTAATTCGGAAAATTTAAAAAACAGATAAATAGACAGCTTTACAAGACCAGCCGAGTCGACAAAAACAAGAAAACGACACTTTTTAGGTAAACATCTCACAACAAATAATTTGTAATCGTCCAAAAATTAATTGAAAATACAATTTTTTAGTCCCTGAAGAAGATCCAAAACGGATTGAAACGTTGGATACATAAAACAAAAATCGTTTTTGCTCTAAAATAGACTGCAAGCCGGAATTTCCCAGAAAAAAAAATAGTTGAAAGATCTTAGTTAATAGTAGAACAATTTAAACAAAAAATATATTGAACTATAGCTATAAGATAGAATAAATAAGTTTCAAAACTAAGGAAAAAATTGTTAAAATAATTTAAAACTACAAGCGAAAAAGTACCGAAAATCTAGTTTTTCAGCCCCTGTGGTTATGCAATTTTTGAAAGAAAAAAGCTATTGGGAAATTGACTCCATCGTTAATTTTTTGTCGTAGAAAAAAAGTTCTTTTAAAGTTAACACTCAACTTTTGTAAATTTGTCAGAGAAAAAAAATCTGGCTTTCAGATGGTTTAAAAGGTCTCATAGTTCTCGCACATTTTTATCTATTTGAATCTGTGTATTCAACAGAACTTAAGCTAAACCAAATCCATTAAGGTTTAGGAAGTCAAATACATCAATTGATGTCGCGGAGTTGATGATTTCAAACTTTCTTAACTTATAATTGGGTCGCCTTAAGGAGATTTACGTTCTTAAAATTGATCCTAAAGAAAAACCAACTGGCCAGTATTTAACACTGCAGAACAAATTTTGTCGAGATTGCGGTGTGCTGTCGAAATTTTCAAAATATTTGAAACACACTGTATAAAGGATGAGTTTTTCTATTTTTTATCCTTTTTTTATCGAAAATTACTGTTTTTAAGCATAAGAAGTTGTGGAAACAAAAACAGATGGTTGTAGTAAAAAATATTCAACAAACAAGTGTACCTTAATAGTGACTGGGGAAAAGTTGAAAAAAGTTAGTTCAGAAATGAGTTAACGCGAACAAACAAAACTGGACTAAAAGAATAAGAAAGGAAAAGATTAACTGAATTAGTCGCAAATTGCGCATCTATAGCTGTCGTAAATATAGCAAAATTTAGAAAAAACAACTTATTTAGTTTAAGGGTGGTCCAAAATAGGTCCTGAGGGTGGTCCATAATAGAATCCTGGTGGTCCAAAATACCGACCAGAGTAATGATCGAAGAAACGAGTTTTTAGGCTCCAATCTTGCTACTTTGCAACAAACGATGATATGTTTCGATAGAAAAGGCCGTGATATTTGTAATGAACGCAAAAAGCAGCCAAAAATTGTAAAATATACTTTTTTTCTTCACAAAATAGCATAGCCACTTCCCAAAGCGATCCAAAATAGGTCCGTTACCCTATCAAGATTATAACTCGATCAGCTAGGATTTAGACCACCAAAAATGCAAAAATATAAGTCTTGCACACAAGCTTGAATGCCTTTTTTGTTACATGCAATGTTAATGCTTTTTGCCTTGTTCTCAAACTTTCATGCATTGTTTCTTATTTGAACAATTCTTGAAAAGTTAGGGGTACAGCCAAGCTTTTTGCCTTGTTCTCAAACTTTCATGCATTGTTTCTTATTTGAACAATTCTTGAAAAGTTAGGGGTACAGCCAAGAAATTCGAACCTCGACCTTCAGGTTGAGAGGCGCCCACGCTAGCACAGTACCATGCCTGATGCATCGGAAAGAGAGCTTTAAAATACAAATAAAAGTTTTTGAAGCAGGTAAATTGAGGCAAAAACAACTGTTGGTATCAAAGAAATATAATCATTTTTTTTTTCGAAACGATCAAAACGAAGATTTGGATATTGATGCACTTTATATTAGACTGAGTCGATTTGGGGTCATTTTTCAATTTTTCAAACCCTGGGGTCTTAAAAGCTTCATTTTGGTCCAAAACTCATCCATGATTTTTTGCAGAATATTTAAGTAACGTTTACATGAGTAATTTCGAACTATTTGGTTTGAATGGGAAAATTGAATATTTTCAACTGAAAAACCAACATTATTTTTGTTCCTTTTGGTGATGTGATGTGATCCATGAAGAAATTTATAACTTTTCTGACTAGATCAAATTGATGTTGAATTTTAGAACATTGAAGGTAAATTTACATTATAAACCCCAATATTTTTTTTTCCAAAAACTGGAAAACTTAACTAACAGAGAAATAATTTGGATTTGATAGAATCACTTATGATTAAGCTTTCGACGGCAATCTAAAAACTTCTCGAACATGTTGACAACAATAGTCCACTTAAAAACCTTTGAAATTTAACAAACTAGCAATACGTTTATGCATAAGTAAGAAATAAGAAATTCACTGTAACAGAACATTATTCTGGCAATCTTGATTTATTTTAAAATTCAAGTATAAAATTTACTGAAAATTCTGAATGTCATAATTTTCTTACAATTAACATGAAAGCTTGCCCCAATATTTAATGTCTTTATTTGGCTTATTTCACACATTGTTTAAAAAAAAATTAATTCGGATTATTCTCCTGCAAGAATAGTTTAAACTCGAAATATAGATTTGAAAACAATCAAATTGAACTCAAATATCATTTGATATTTGTAACTTCGCTCTGAATTTCAATTGCTAATTTACTTTTTGATTGCTTTACTAATTTTATAAATTTGAATTATTCATGCGAATCAAAAGCCTTTTGTCTTGATTGAAGTTTTTTTGTCAAATTTCATAACTATAATTTTATTTTATCTCGAATAAGAATTTCAAATACTTGTTATATTCTTGATCTCTCAAATCGAGTTTTAAATTTGAATTCTTGATCTGGATCTTTTCCTTTCCTATCAGACCAGACTCTCGGTTGATGTTCATTTCTAGATTTTTGACAATTGCTTCTCAAATTTCAATTGTTTCGAATGTCAAATCTCAACTTTCGACTCTAGATCACCAATTTTCAACTTTCGACCCTTGACTTTTGCCTCTCAATTCTGGACCTTCGACTTCGACTCTCCATTCATCTCAATTCACAATTTTTGACTCACGAGCAAAGTTGCTGAAATCACAGAAAACTCTGTAATTTCACAGAATTTTGAGCAAATTTTCATCACAAAATCTGTGCCACAGAAAATAAAATTTTTTAATCTTACAGATTTCACAGAATCTTTGAATCTAGAATGGATTCCCAAAATTATAATGTTAGGGCCAATATGAAATTTAGATTTCTTAATTTTTATTAGAAAAGTATGATAAGATTGGTAATGTTAATTGACTTTTCCTAACTAAAATAATAAAAAGACATAATTTATGATGGATTTTCAATGAAATTTAAGGAATTAGCATCATAGAAAACCATCGCAGAATTTTTGGGTAAAATTACAGAAAGTCAGAATTATTTTCCTCAAAACACAGAATTTTTTTTCGGCAACCTTGCTCACGAGTTGCTAACATTATAATAGCGCCAGCACTAAATTTTACTTCGAAAGTCCTGACTTCCGACTTCCGAAATACTTCCGACAAAGGAAAATGAAGTACTAAATTGTCGGAAGTCTGCCTTTTTTTTTTGCCAGTTCACCAGCGACGTTTCTAAAAATTTTACTTAAATTCACAATATCAAATTCAGAATATTCTCAAATGAAAAAAACAGGATAATTTCTGATATGACCAAAAAACCTGGAAAATTAGGCTTCATTTCCAGAATCAAAAAAATTTAGGCTTATCAGTTATCAGGACGAATCTCCAAAAATCAGGCAAATCCTGAAAAAACCAGAGGATTGGCATCTCTGCTTAGACTCTCAATACTCCATCGTTCCCCGACGTTCGAGTCGTGACTCTCGAATCTTGACTATCGTCCTTTGAACTTCGGTCCTCATTTTTTAAGTCTGCATTCTCGAATCTAGATCCGAGATGCCATGCGGTAATGTCAAAAAATCAGTACACGGACACAACTATGAAAAAAATAGGATTTTCTGGTTCCCCACTGGATAAAGCTCTCCAGATTTTTTCCCGAACGTATCCGGGTCGGGCAAATCTGGGATATGTTTTTCAAAAAAAACTTGACAAATTCCTAGCACTGGATAATTTAAATTTTTACCTGCAAAACTGGGCAATATCGGGGCAATATAAAAGTTTTGCATATAAAAATTGAAGAAAAAACTGAAAGATAAGCCCATTTATTTTTTTTTTAATAAGGCATATCCAACGGCATAAAATGTTTAAAATTTATTTTGAGAAAACTTTCATCGAAATTTCGACCAAAAACTCATGAATATAATACACATTTACCGTATTTAGGACCGGTAGAAAAATCAATTGTTCATTTGCGTTCCGGGTTTGAACGCAAAACGACTAACCACAAACGCAAATAGTCCTCAGAAATTTCTTAAGTCAACTAACTAACTGGCGACAAATGCGGTTGGGCTGGGAGGACAAAGTCAGTTATTATTATGCCGATCCGGCGCAGAATGTTATACCGATAATTCCACCTCTAACGATGTTCATTAGTTCATCATTCGTGTGTTTGCCGTGAACAGATCTGTACAAAATTTTGGCTTTTTTTTCTTCTTAACAGGACCAGAATCACCAATTTTTTCTTTGAAAATCCTAGTAAGCTGATTTTTTCCAAGATATTTTAGTTTCAGAGATACAACGCTTTAATAAAAAATAAATATACTGTTTTTAGAAATTTTAATCGATAACATTACACCTTCTTCTGACAGCACTGAAGAAATTGTTTGAGTGTTTGTTGAACTTCGTTGAAGTCTGCTTTCGATTCGACTTATGATTTAAAAGATATCTAAGATTTATTTTGTTTTAAATTTTCGTTATAATCTCGCCAAAATTTCCTATAGTGTTTCCAAAAAAAAGAGCACAAATTTCTTAAATAAATTTTAACCTTTTTTCAAAAGTTATCTCGAAAAAACAAGAACTGACAGAAAAAAACCTATTTGTATATTGGACTCAGCGTCCCCTAATTAGTCGAGATTTAGGGAAGATAAGGGTATAATGGCCACTTTAATGAGGACGCTTATTTTTCCATAGAAATCAGTGATTGTAGGGGCGTAATGAAAACCCCCACTGGGGCAGTATAGGCACCATTAATCGGGGCAAGATGAGCATTTTCTGCCGTAGAATCTAGCAGCGAATTCAAGTCGATGAAGTCAACTGAATTATAGAGCTACAGCTTGACTAGTTTCATCAGACGATTTTGCCTATTGGTTAGATGTCGAAGAGATAATCAGAGAACTCGAGTTTGATTCCTGGTCGAGGCTATTTTTGTTTCATTTACCATTCACGATCGATGCATTTTGCACTAAACGATGAGTCGAAGATCCATCAAACAAAGCAATAACAAAATAATGTTTGTCTGTTTGTAGAATACAAACAATTCACACGCTCTCATACATTATTTTTCAGGTGCTTTGTTTGGCGGATGATGCTACTAGCCGTAGAATGCAAAGATTAAAATAATAGATTATTTTAGATGAAGATTATATTTTCTTCTCATTTTCCAATAAAGGTCGCCCTCCGACGACAGCAGGCTCAGGAAGAGAACGAAGCTCGGGAGCTGGGTCTTCTATACACCGGTGGGGTCCATTCGGTAGGACCCTCAGTAACCGACACGAACGGATCCGGCCAACCCTCGGTGGGCCCCTTTCACACCGGAATTCCATCGCCCCCGAATGATTCGGACGGTGGCAATCGAGGCAGTTATGGAACCGTTGATGGTGAGTCCAAGAATTTGAAAATATTTTTAAATAATTATTTAACCAAAACGCTCCTTTTTTTCTTTTCTCCAATTTTTCAACTAAAGAATCGGAAAACCCCCGCCTACGCTCGGAACGTCTCAACTCCGCCTACTCACCGGATCAGAGCGAACCTGACAGTCCCGGTAAGTGACACAAATTAATGGCCCAATCTCTCCTTAAAACAGGAGAGGTTGGGTGTAATGAATTCATGATGACAACTCAGTAGTACACCTACTTTCGAAATTGCTGCTGTTGCCACTCTAGGCACACCGGTTGATTTATGGAAACACTCGAGTTACTTTTTCCGCAATGAGGTGGTTAACTTGGCAGTATTGCCTATTTAAGACCGGTACGTTTTCCGGTGTGTCGGCAAGCTCCGTTTCCAGTTGGGCAGACTGGCTGGCGACATCATCGTTGTTACGTACATACTTTGGAGGGTACAAAGTAGTAGATACTTGTTGAAGTACCGCTGTGTTTGGAGTATGTGTTTGTGACTACCGTTTTGTGTCGTTCTGAAGTGGTTCATGAATTTTGAACGAAATGTTATTGAAACGAATTAACATTTTGTCAAGTGAAACCTTCAGGGGACGGAAAAGTAGCAATAAGCGGGCGGTTGTCACTTTTTTGGAGGTGATTTGTTATTGTCTTTCTATCTAGTGTAGTTTCAATTCCAAGTTTGAAACCAAGAAATTTTAACATTTTCCACCACGTACAGGATGAGCCATCTGGAAGCTTCCGTTTTAAACGTCGAATAGTTCCACCATTTGTCAACCGATTTTCAAAAATAAACAAGATTTTTTCAGAATATTTTATGGCAATTATTTAAAAATAAAATTAGAAAATAACGTGGATTAATTTACAACCCCAATTGATATGCAAAAATCAGCTTGTTGAAACTTACGGTTTTCGGAACTGTTCCGGATGAAATCCTTATCCCCAGCAGAGGAAATCTGCCGCTCAGTCGGCAAAACCAAAACAGTTCGTTTTAGTTCTCCGTTTGTTTTTCATCCAATTTGCTATTGAGAACAATAGCGTTGATGATTGTTGGTGACATGCACGGAAAATAAAAAAAAGGTAAAATTTACCTTTTTGCGAGGTGAATTTTTTCCACCCCTCTTTCGAGGTAAATTTTACCTTTTTTTCATTCACCTAGCAAAAAGGTAAATTATACCTTTTTCCAATTCACCTAGCAAAACGGTATATTTTACCTTTTTCGCATTCACCTAGCAAAATAGTAAATAATACCGTTTTCCCATTTACTGATTTAAAAGGTAAATGCTGGTTGGTTTGATTGGTTTCTTCAATAAGAATTAAAGAAATACAAAGTTCTATCAAAAATTATATTTATTGGAGATAAATAGGGACTGATAATTCGCCTTCGCATTCTTTCGAGCCGCCATGGCCGCTGAATACTCCTGCGTTGCGTACATTCATGACCTCCTCTGTTCGGCTAATTCGGTCAGGTTCGGCTAATCCGGTCAGGTTCGGCTTTTCCGGCTGGAGGATGACGTGGAATACACCTATAAGCTCTATGGGTCGATCTGAAACAAAAGCAATGTATTATGACGAGAACCAGCACAACAAAATGATATCTAAGAAAACACTTACCATTCTATTCCGATTTTCACATATTATGCACAAAGCAAAACTTGTTCCTGAATGACAAAACAGCTTAACCTCAATAAACGGGTTCGGCGAATAGTCACTTTTTTTCGAGAAGAATTGTACCGTTTTGTTTAGCTCAATCCAGGTCAACTTCACCTCGCTACGAGGTAAGATTTACCTTTTTTGGATTCACCTTTTTCCTCGGTGAATTGTACCTTTTTTCCAACCTCGATTCAGGTAGATTTTACCGCGCTGTGAGGTGAGTTTCACCTCGAAGAGGTAGAAGTTACCTTTTTGGCTTTCACGATCGTTTACCTTGGCTATCTCGGTAAATTTTACCTTTTTATTATTTTCCGTGTGTGATGACGATAAGCGCGTTACAAATGCATCATCACACTGTAGAGAAAGAATACTCAAATGTGGTTAGCAGTTACACTGCAGTGTTGGCAGATGATAATGAGTAGTAACACAGATGAACAGATATACAAGCTAAGCCTTGAAACGTGTGTAAGGATCCAACGACCGATTTTAATCAATTTTATATGTTTTGGTTGAGCCACCAGAACCCAAGCAACCAAAAGTTCGGATAACATTCCTCTATCAGGTTTAATCAGCTCAATCGAGTATGCTCATACAACTTCTTTTCAGCTCAATTTTTAAGTAGTTAAACGAACTTTAAAGTTGACAAAAAGTTCGCATAAATCGCCAAACAACTTCTAACCAGCTTCAAAATCCACTTTATAAGCAGCATAAAAAATCGAAAAAATTACTCTTTCGCTCCTTCAATTGCCTTCTCAAGTCCGTTAATTTGATTCATATTAATCAACCATAATTGTTACTAACTCACATTACATTTAAAAATCATGTTCTTACCTAGCCTCGAACCCGAGCTCACCGCTTGAAAGTCGAGATCCATACTTGTTGCCCCATATGAACATCATGAGTAGGCAACGATTTTACTCGATGTGATGATTTTCTTTAAAATGACTTTCAGGTTCTTAATTTCTACTTAATTCCCACTCTCAAGTTGCTAAAAAGTTCTTCCGGAACTAAATGTGTACTTCACATTGTTGTTTCCCAAGTAACGATGTGTTTATTTATGCAAACACGTGTTTGAAGTTCGGAAAAAGTAGATTTAAGCCTTTAAATCTGCTTCAAAGTTTCTATAATGCGAAGATGCTTTTGAACGCTCGTTGGAACTTATTAAAAACTTTCAAGTTTACAAAATAGTACAACTGAGATTTTTTACGAACTATTGAGCTGTACAAAAAGACTTGCAACCCTTTGATAGCTACTTGATTTTTAAAAAAATGAGAAGTACGTAACAAGTAGATTGTTCTTCTTCAAACAAACTTTGAAGTTCCCAAAAATTAGAAACGGAAACCAAAACAGTACTTTAAAGCTTTTTTTGAGTATCGGCTGAACTGGATAGAGAATGAAGTTCCATGGACCTCGAAAAAGCATTTTGAACAGCAAAAAAGTTCCACAGAACTTTTGTACAGCTATATATGAACTTATTAGTTCGTTCCTTAAGTGATATTCGAACTTTTGGTTGCTTGGGAAGTCTCCAAGGACACCAGAGAGAACTGTCAAGAAGAATGTGCAATGTAAACAAAACAAAATAACAAACTGTTAGTCAGTTATGAATAGGTCGAATTACTGTTTGACGAGTATCGAGCAAATTGATGTTAAAGATTCGCAACACCTTTTGATTTGCGTAATGAGAATTTTAAGCTGTTTTTCTAATTGCTTACTAGCATGAAGCACAAAATAGAAACAGATATGATACGAAAAAATGCTCGCTCAGAGAAGCTTAGAATCGATATTGTTTCATGAGGTTGTTAATTCAACTGGATAAAATAACTGGTTTGTCTGGCTCATCCGAAGTTCTTAGTTAGTCTTTTTCAGTAATAAAATGAAGGTAAAACGAACCAGGTAGATTTACCTTGTTGTGAATACATTTAAGCCTACTACGATGTTAATTTATTGATTTTTGAGATCATATACGATTGTATTCTTCCAAGAATGAGGTACTTCAAAAGTTTATTCGGCTTGTCTAAATGATAGTATTTGAAATTTTGCACTGGTATTGGAATTTTTATAACTGAAGCTTGTACATCTGTTTGTTATTTCGGCAGTCTTTGTAGTGAACAAAATATGATGATGCTATTTTTCTCAGCTTAAAGTTATTTGTAGTCAATCTAATTGTAAAGAAAAAATCCTCTTATTGTATTCAAATAATTGTTACCTATTCCGCCATTCAAAAGTTAGAAATCTAGCAATAAGTGGCACTGTTTTTCGACATTTTTTAACGGCTTCTTTAAAATAGAGCACTGAAAATTTTAGACAAGTTTCTGAAGATTTTTTGGTCGAGCTTGTACATCTGTTCATCTGTGGTAGTAGTATTATTTTAATCATTGAGAAATGAGTACTTTCTTGGTCAGGGAATCCAACTGTGAACAGTGACAAATAAATTATCACTAATTATGCAAGTAACATTGTAACGAGTAGACGAAGCCTGAAACCTGTGTTTTCAACACAGCTTTTTTGCGGGATTTCCACTTAACATTGACCATCATTTCAGACTGGCTATCAAAAAGTGCTCGACTTCAACATAGCATAAATCCCATAATCGATCCCCCCCCCTAGTTGAAAAGAAAATTGGAACCCCTCATTCTTTGTTAGCAATATTAGCAAAAAATAGAAGTGCACTACATTATTTGCAAAATGCTTTTTGTAGGGAAGAACCCGATGGAAAAGAGAGTTGAATATAAAAGCATGAAAATTCTAAAGGAATATTCATCACAGTGTACCCAGAAATTCTATACACGGAAAATAAAAAAAAGGTAAAATTTACCTTTTGCGAGGTGAAGTTTTTCCACCCCTCTTTCGAGGTAAATTTTACCTTTTTTTCATTCACCTAGCAAAAAGGTAAATTTTACCTTTCTTCAATTTACCTAGCAAAAAGGTAAATTTTACCTTTTTCGCATTCACCTAGCAAAATAGTAAATAATACCTTTTTCCCATTTACTGATTTAAAAGGTAAATGCTGGTTGGTTTGATTGTTTTCTTCAATAAGAATTAAAAACATACAAAATTCTTTCAAAAATGATATTTATTGGAGATAAATAGGGACTGGTAATTCGGCTTCGCGTTCTTCTGAGCCGCTATGGCCGCTGAATCCACCTGCGTTGCGTACATTCATGGCCTCCTCCGTTCGACTAATTCGGTCAGGTTCGGCTTTTCCGGCTGGAGGATGACGTGGAATACACTTCAATGCTCTATGGGCCGATCTGAAACAAAATCAATAGTATTATGACGAGAACCAGCACAACTAAATGATATTTAAGAACACTTACCATTCTATTCCGATTTTCACATATTAGGCACAAAGCAAGACTTGTTCCTAGAATGACAAAACAGCTTAACCTCAATGAACAGGCTCGGCGAATAGTTACTTTTTTTAGAAGAATTGTACCGTTTTGTTTAGCTCAATCCAGGTCAATTACACCTCGCTACGAGGTAAGTTTTACCTTATTTGGATTTACCTTTTTTTCTAGGTGAATTATACTTTTTTATCGAGCTCAATTCAGGTGAACTTCACCTCGCTACGAGGTAAGATTTACCTTTTTTGGATTCACCTTTTTTCTCGGTGAATTGTACCTTTTTTCCAACCTCGATTCAGGTAAATTTTACCTCACTGTGAGGTGAGTTTCACCTCGAAGAGGTAGAAGTTACCTTTTTGGCTTTCACGAGCGTTCACCTTTGCTAACTCGGTAAATTTTACCTTTTTATTATTTTCCGTGTAGCTGTCCAATTTGCTTGCTTAAACGCATACTTAGGAAACGGTAAGCTGGAATACAAGAGAAGAGAATGATCGCCAGTCTTCGGTTGCATTGTTTGCAGCCAGCACGAAGAGCGAAGAGCGAGATAATGTCGAAATGAGAGAAAAGGCCTTTTTAATGCACGTATGAAGATGTGCGTTGTTCGTACGGGCAGTTTATCGAGTGATGTTTCAGGGATAAGATGTGTTTGAATTTGCACAGATTAAGCCTGACGCCAAAGGACACGACAAATGGCGCAAATCGGATCGCTCCCAGTAAAGGCGATTTTGGAACAAAGGCTTGTGTTGGGGTCTTCAGCTGCGGCCGTTTATAATTTGCTATTCCGTGTGCGGAATTGGGCGTAGCCCTGTGTGGTAAGTTTAAAAATAGCTCTGCGAGACTCTCATGGAAATAAGCCTTGTGAGGCTACAAAAAAGTGGCCCTGTGAGGCTAAAATAAAAAAAAAATAAGCCCTGCGAGGCTAAAATAAAAAAAATAAGCCCTGTGAGGCTACAAAAAAATGGCTCTGTGAGGCTAAAATAAAAAATAAGCCCTGTGAGGCTACAAAAAAAAATAGCTCTGTGAGGCTACAAAAAAATAGCTCTGCGAGGCTACGAAAACAGCCCTGTGAGGCAAGAATAAGAAAAGCCCAGTGAGGCTACAAAAAAAATGGCTCTGCGAGGCTAACAAATAATCGTAAACTAATATAGCTCTGTGAGGCTACTTCGATCCCCTGAGAGGGACTTCAGCCCCGTGAGGCTAAAGGAAATTTTTCCCGAGAGGCAGGGCCGGATTAAGCCATTGGGGGGCCCGGGGCAATTTTTCTCGGGGGGCCCCTATTATTCGTTTTTTTTTCAAATGCTATCTAAGAGAATACGAAACATTTTAAACGTGTAAAAGAACTAGAGATGTGTTCAATATATTCTCTTCAAATAGCCATGTTTTCGTTGTAGAAATTTGTTTCTGGTATCTTCAAATAAAAATGGTTCATTTATCAAGTGCGAACATTGCGGAAGAGTTTAGAAATTTCTCAAAAATGAAGGTCTGATTGGAGCTTCCAAATGCAAAATTTTATTCTCAATTTTTTTATACTCTTATCACCCACTAAAATTCTCTGATTTAGAATAATGACCGAATAGATATTTTAAAAGTTTTTCATTTCATCATTGAGGGCTTGTGATATAGCTCAGTTGGCAAGTCTGTTGTCTCTTGAGCCGATGTCCGCGAGTTCGAGCCCAAGAGTATACATCGAACACAGTTGTACCGGATAAGTTTCTCAATAACAATCCGCCAACTGCAACGTTGATAAAGTCGCGAATGCCATAAAGATTTTAAAACGACTATAATCAAAACAAAAAAATAAAATCATCATTGACCGTCCAGGATTTTTCACCTTATGACAAATGGAAAGTATTATGAAGCTTTGAAACATAGAACACAAAATTAAAAAAAAAAATAAACAAAATAATTAAATTCAAATTTTATAGAGATACAGATATAAGAGTTGAAGAATTCAAAACCCCAAATTAGGTTATTTTCACAACCACAATTCAGTGTCTCATATCTAAATCATTATTTCAAATCAAGTTTTAAGAAACGAAATATTAATTTAATATAAAAAATGGAGATTTAAAGTAACAATCACAGCAGAAATTGCTCTAAATGTATACCTATTTCAATTTTATATCTTTGAAACACAAAAAGCGTTTTCATGAGATGTTTATGAATATGATTCTCATCAGATAAAAAAAAATGTTATCAAATTGTTTTTCTAAATGTGAGAAAGTTTCATTCGATGCCCCCAAAGCCATAAGTGGAAAAAAACAGAATAGAGATTAAATGTTTAAAATACAGACTCAGTTATCATTGAAAAAAATCAGATAAAAAATCCAAATGAGTTTAGTACCATAAACAAAGATTGTAAGTTCTCAAAATTCAGAAAAAACCATAAAACTTAACTTCAATAACTGAAGAAACAACACAAGACTTGAACATCTCAATGAATTGAATCTGGAAAAAAATAAGATGGAAAAACAAAGAAATATTCATGTTAAGAAAATCGCTCAATGATATTAGCAACTCAACTATGAGATCGTTTTAATAATAATTTGAGAATGATCATTTAAAAATGATTCAGGATATAAACTTCAGTAGATGGGAAAATGTTGGTTACATCAGTTGAAAATGTTTAAATACGAATCTTAAACCTAAGACAGAAACTGGAATGGAAATTCAATAAAGAAACTCAGTACTGTCGATTGGTGCAAATTACCCAACTACAGTTTTTTTGTAGATTTTGTTTTCAAAAAATAGGGAGGAAAAAAGAATTTATCAACCAACGGTTGTTTCAATAAAAACGATTGATAAGTGAAAAGTTTCAATAATACCCGATATTAACCCGGATATTGCCCGGGTAAAATTCTTAGATGTTTTTCATGAAGCTTCTCTGTACTCTTTTAGCACTGTGAACCAGTTTTGACGAAATTAGCTGCTATTTTAGAGCAGTAACCATTACTTGGAAAGTTAACGTAAAAATAAACATTATAAATGTGCAAGACGTTTGTAAGGAATGAAAATGAGGAGATCCTGACTAAATATCCTGACTGACATGTTTCGGTAAAAAAATGAAAATTTGAGGTATTTTTCCTCATATTTTTTATCGAATTTGGTTTACATTTTTTTTCCCGGATTTTGAAAATTTTGAATTTCAATACCAAGATTTTGATGTTCTCAGTCCGAAAAATGCGGGAGAAATTCTTCATTGTTTACCCTAAGGGCCCCCCTTAATTTATGTGAGAGGAAAACTATTCTGGATATTTATTCACGGGGTCCCCTTTAGTTGTTATATTTCAAGTTTTCATTCCGATTTTATAGTTTTTATAACTTTTCATTTATTTGTAGAAATTTAGGTAGTATGATTTAAGTCATGTTAAAACTTTTTTTTCCCTCGGGGGGCCCCCTTGAGCCGGGGGGCCCGGGGCAATTGCCCCTTTTGCCCCCCCTTTAATCCGGCCTTGCCGAGAGGGACTTATTCTCAGCTCTGTGTGGCTGTTAAAATACTATCAATTCCTTGTGAGGGACAAACTGTTACTCTGTACGTTTTTTTTCTAAGTGGTATTCTTCGAGAAGTTACAGAAAACGAAAAATTACACTGTAAAAAATTGAAGAATGAAAAGTGAGACGGATTGTTTTAGCTAGGGGAATCGGAGGCACTGTATGGTATTCGTGAATTGAAATTTAGTTCCATGTTGAATGAATTTACGTTAAAAGTAAGTTTCTAGGACTGTTTGCTACGGATTTGAAAACTAATCCGAACATGGCGTGAGAGCGTATGGTTAAAATAGGGTCAGAGTATGCAAATGTTATAACTTGAGGATTGAAATGAAGATCCGAAAACTATCAAAGCTGAGAATCTAATAATCGTTTTTATAGTTTTGATTCGCATTTTGAATATCGCACTTGTTTAGGTGGTCGATAAAATCTGAGTATCAAATGTGAAACCTTAGTTGACTACTAAAATTTTGATTTGAGAATGATGATTGAAACAGGCATGTGAAATAAATCTTAAATAGAAATTTCTATCTGAATTGAGCATTTGAATCTACAAAACAGTTGGCAACGGTCTGAGATTTAATTCTAGGTTGATTTTAGTCTTGTTTAGTTTAGGTTGATAAGTCCGAAATGTAAAACTGTCTTCTTAATCTTAGACTGGAATATGAAAATATGATTTTAGTATCAATATAGTTTAGATGACTTCGGAGCTTGAATATACTCCAATCAATTAACACGTTCGTCGCCATGGGACCCATATTTGGGTGACTGGTGTATTTCCTGGGAGGCCCCATTAGAAAAATATCTCGTAGATCCAATACCATATAATAATCTTGATTTTGAATTAGATTTCTTTAAATTGAATTTGAAGAATGGTTCCAAAATCTTAGTCCGCATTCTTGAACGTGAATTTAATTTAAAGCTAAAATTGAGTCTTAAACCTGAAAATTGAGTTTTAATTTCAGATCTTATTCGCATGGGATCAAAAGTTTCAAAGTGAATATTAGTTTACAATAAGGTCTGAATAAAAGATTTCTGATATGTGGTTAATCATATTTTCTTATGAATTTTACATTTGATTTACAGTACATTCGATATTTCAATCAAAACGTAAAGATAACTCTAGATTAACCCTCTTGTATTCTGACAAAAACCTATTATAAATGTGTAAGCAGTATTTGACTAGAATTTGATGTTTACGCCTGGTTTTGACAGCGAAGAGCGAGATAATGTCGAAATGAGAGAAAAGGCCTTTTTAATGCACGTATGAAGATGTGCGTTGTTCGTACGGGCAGTTTATCGAGTGATGTTTCAGGGATAAGATGTGTTTGAATTTGCACAGATTAAGCCTGACGCCAAAGGACACGACACTTTTAACCTAAGGTTTCAAGAATTTTTTCCACACGTATCCGGGCCGGACAAATCTAGACTGTTTTACCAGGGAAAATCTGGGTATTTGATTTAAATACCTTTAACAAAAATTCTGGCAATATCCGGGCAAATTTGATCAAAATCCAGGAGTTTCTCCACATTTTTTTTTCTTTATAACTCACCAGCAGATTTTAAATCGGGTTCAAAACTTCCAAAACAACCTTTCTTGATTATTTTTATAAAACTTGCTTAAATTTTTTTTTTCTTGGACGTAATAAAAAAAAACCCAGCTAACATGAAATCGCAATAGAAATGATAATCCAAATCGACTATTAAGATATTTTCAATAACCAAATAATACAATCTGTTTGAATTATTCTGTTGTTTCTGCGATATACCTTCTTAAGTGTTTGCTGCGAAGTCAATTTTACTTTTTTTTTGTTCATCACGGAAAAAAGTGTTGTTTTATCAACAATATCGCGCCTATATTGTAATCATATTGCAGGGGCAGGAATTCAGAAACAAATTCAGTACCTCATCTTTATTTTTGGAGGTCTAAAAATAATCTATCATCATGGCCGTAGGAGGAGTGTTTGAGGTTAAACTCCCCCCCCCCCCCCCCCATGAGAGTCCAGAAAAGCAAATGATGTATTCTACTCTAAACTCAAAATTTGAATCATTGAGTAAGGTTATTCAAGAGTAACAATCTTAACTCAAAGATAATGCCAAAACCTCGAAAACTAATCACAGGTTCAGAATTCTGCTTTAGTTTTTTCAAAATTTTCTTTTATGAACATTAAATTTCAAAGTAGATTTCACTCGGTATCCAGATTGTAATTCTTGATTTTCGGTCGGTTATCATTAAAAAAGATAAATGTAAAGCTCCTTTGAAATCGTTTATGTTTGGTTTTACAATTCATTCAAAATTTTATTTATAATATTCGAAACTCACATGCATTTTCAACATTTAAATAATTATTTTCCAAATATGAAAATAATTGAAACAATCCTGAGTATTTGTTTGATATTTAATTGAAGTTCTTTAACTCAATTTTTTAAAATAACATTAAAAAAGTTAAAAATAAATGCTTACACAGAGTTCAAACATTACGAAGCTCAATCATGAATTGAAAACTCAGATCCAGGTTCATAATTTTTTTTTTCATTTTATTCACATCTTAATTCAAATTCGCAAGTCGAAATAAAAGTTTAAATATAAAATCTGAATTTATAGATTGGAACCCAAAATATTAAAATTCAAATTATAGATTAATTGTTGAGATTCTAAAATAACTTTACATTCTTGGCTCGTAATGGAAATGCTTATTAGGAAATGCTGATTTCGAATACTGGGTTCAGGTGCACATATTTAGATTTAGAACTAATAGGTATGTATTCAAAATTCAGTCAGATTCAGCTCGTAAATGAATTTCACAATCAAGATATTATTATCGGGTTTAAAATAACCGACTATTCAAATTCTTACACACGGATTTGACTCATACTTGTTAGGGGCCCGTTCTCTGGTTCTCTGTGAGAATGTTTTGTTAAAATGGGTCCGTACGTACGTACGAAATTTGGCGATTCTATTATGCTTGAAAAAACTACTCTTTAAAATAATTCAAGCAACATTAAATAAATTTAATTTATATTTATTTTTTATTCAATAAGTCAAGGAATATTTTGGTGCAGAAAGCAGTAAAAATAATGTGTAGATTTCTTGATATTCAGATCACAACAATTTTTCCCATTTTCATCTCGACTCTCCTCCGTGTCTCTATTCCATTTCCCCATTTTCCGGTA
Organism: Uranotaenia lowii; assembly: GCF_029784155.1. Taxonomy (NCBI): domain Eukaryota; kingdom Metazoa; phylum Arthropoda; class Insecta; order Diptera; family Culicidae; genus Uranotaenia; species Uranotaenia lowii. The sequence continues at coordinate 56,022,223 of NC_073691.1, read as the reverse complement.
CAGTATTCAGCTGAAAATTACAAATTAAAAAGATTGCAAAATCAACTCAAATTCAACTTTAAGAATTTGAGTTGATTTTGCAATCTTTTTAATGAAAAAAAAAACCTGTTTTTTAATCATCTACAATATTTTAATTGATTGACAGAAAAATATTTTTTGTAATTTTCCTGTCAAATAAATTGTAGGGAATTCCATATTTTCTGTGTATTGTTTAGCATTGTTAATATTGCAGTTTTTTCAAAGCCCAATTTCAAATTCAAATCAATTTGAATAAGTCTGCAAGAAACAGCTTTGAATCGCAAAATTTTAATATATTACTATTGAAGTTTTGATTTATTCTAAAGACTTTCTTAAAAAAAAAACATTTTCTATATTTGTTTCAAATTAAAATGGTTGATTTGACTATAATTATTATTAAATCAATTATACTTCTATGAATGTTTTTATGCGTTCAACTTTATATTTCCAGTTGTTTTTTTCCATATTTTTCTTGCATTAGTTTTAATTTTATTTTGGTTTTATTCATGCAGGCCTCTTTCGTATTTGGCAACACGCTCGAGAACTTTGTGTTGCCAAAATCGAACCGTGCCAAAATCAATCGGTTTTTTCATCAACTTTTTTCTTACCTTTCAATAAAAATAAACCATTTGTTATTATTATAAAATCAATTTTTCATCATTTTTTGAAATTTTTAGTCATTTTTTGTCATTTATTATCATGTTTTATCATATTTTAGACCCATTTAGAACTTTTTTTGTTGTGTTTAGAATGTATGTTATTTTTATCATATTTGTTATTTTTGTCATTTTTCATTTTTTTTTTAAATATAGGTAGTTGTCAGTTCTATTCTTTCGTTTGTAAATGTTTTGAATTTTTAAAAATTGATGTTTGTTTGTCATCATTGAGTGCTTTTTTTTTAAATTTTTTTGTTAATGTTGTTATATTTTATCAACTTTCAAGAACGTAAAAACGTATTTACGGTGTTTATCTGAATTATATTGGTCCTGTTATAGCGAAAACCATATGGTTATGTCGTTCAAAAAAACTCTTCCCTTTCGGCACATGTGCCAAAATCGAATGTTGCCAAAAACGAACGGGGTTTGTTTTTTGTTTGTTATAAGCTTAAAGCACACAAAAGATTATGATAACATAGAATTAAAGAATATAGAATAAAAAGTAAGCCATTCAGTGCCACCAAGGATTCCTCCAGTGGCCTCGATTCCTTCGTTTAGAATTGAGGTACTGCCACATGTGACTGGAATTGACCTAAATGGAGTAAAAAATAGGTTTATTTAAACAAGCAAATGAATGCTATTTAATTAGGCCTTTGCTAATTACCTTCTGTTTTTTGCCATTGGCAAACACCAGCTGCCTGCTACTGACACACGAACTACACTTATGTAAACACATGTAGTGTTTAGATGTATATGTAATGTATTTATCAAATTATCACACAATCAATCATAGAAATATAGTTGAATTTACCATATTTGAACTTCAATACCTAGAATCAATCATACATTTGTTGTTGAATCGATCATATTTACAGTTTAATCAATTATACCACTACAGTTGAATATATCATACTTATAGTTGAATACTTGAGGTCAAACAGAAATGTATAGTTGAATCTTCAATATTTATAGTTGAATGCATAAAATCAATTATCTCATTTCAGTTGAATCTATCATATTAAAAGTGAATTGCGTAAGGTCAATCATCAGTTTGTAGTTGAATCTATTATATTTATAGTTGGATGCGAAAACATCAACTACGTTCTGATGATTGGTATAACCAGCTGAAATAACTAGAGTAACAGTCGTCTTTTGTCTCCGTGATTTGGCAAATAAAGTGAATAAGTGCGGGTAAAATCCGGGTTTTTTCAATGAAATCCGGGCAATCGGGCAGAACCGGACATTTTCTAAATTTTGTATTAAATGTTCGGGCAAACCCAGATAAAACTGGAGAATCTGGCCAGCTTAATTTAACTTCCAATTTTTCATTTTTATTTATAGTTTTTTTGAGATTCTACATTCTTTTTTTTCATTTTTTTTTGTTCCAAGCAAAGTTATAAATCATGATTTTAATCTCGAAATGTTGTGACTAGAATCGGTGCTACCAGATTTTTTAATTTTCACGTTAGGTAGACAACTTTTGACGACATTCAGAGCCGGAACCTTATTATGTTGTTGGTCCTTCGAGCCGGATTCATTTAATTAGGTAATTATATTTTTACCTATAGTAATTTCAGTAACAAAAATGTATCGTTGAAAGTTATTTATCGAATCGTTGATCCATCAACCAATATCGATTTCAATTAATTTCGAAATGTAAATCGACCACCATCCGCCATAAGCTTACTCATAAACAATTCTCAACCCACCCCCACATACAACGGTTATTTCTCGATTGCACTCGGTGGTTTTCCGGCAATTAGGTTCATCATCACCAGTCACCGACCTCAGCGTTTCGCACTGCACCCATCCGGTCGTGTGCCAATGATTTTATGCTACGCTGTTCTGACGCGAGCTGTAATTACTATCAGCATCCATCTCTTCTTCAACATAATCATCATCATCATCATAATCGCTCTTTTGCGGATTCACAGAATCTTTGAAATTCCACACGGAAAAGTGAAAACTGCACCAAACAGCGGCGAGGGGAAAAAGATGTCTACCCGCATCTGGATATTATCATTTAGTCAGTCAGTCGGTCCATCTCTGGTACTTCAACTTGGCGAGGGGAGAGAAAATGGTTTTATTGAGAGGATATTTGCCTATTAATTTGGTTTTTAACGGCTGAGCAAAAGTTATTGGCGATTAAAAGTTGCAAATTAAGGAACTGTTAAAAAAATGGAGCAAAACTTGGATTACGTAAAATTTACAAAAATATAGAATTTAAATCTAAGTAACACTAAACAAATATCTCATTATTACGCTGCCTAAAGAATTTACCAAATCGGTTAGCAAAGCTGAATGTTAATTAATTTTAATTCGATTTCCGCTTGACGAAATAGCAGTTTAACAATATGTCTACATGTTCATTTCGATGCTTCCATACGTAATGGCGTGGAAAAAAGCGACGGAATATAACCAGTCGAGCGTATTTATTTGCGTCGTCGACTGAAACCACAATATGCAACCACTCGCTAAATAAAAACACATTATAAATGCCTGGTAAAGGTTCTTCCGATTGATTTATTCCTTATGCAAAAAATTTCCTCCTTGCGCCACATACATACTTAGGTTCTCGATACTTCAGATTTCCCGTGAAAATCGACACTAAAAGAGCGGGTTCCGTGCTCGTTATAATTTTCTCACCCTTTTCCTAGATTTTATTCTAAGGTTCGAGACGGGAAAACGATTCTTCACGTTCTGGAAAAAGTAGTTGAACACAATAACCTCAATTCTTGACTTGCAGAACGAAAGTGTGACTTTCGTGATGGTTTTTTCTTCGAATGTCGAACCAACTTGGTTGAGCAATTAAATATCCCTTTCGAGTTTGGCTGATTTAACTTGAACAAGTCAGGGTAACGATACTGACATTGTCTTAATATTCTAGAATCGCACAGCAAAAATAATTTCCTGTAAAATTACGCAAATGTCCTGTAACAAAAAGGAGCAGGACAATTATCGTAATTTTACAAGTCGAAAACATGATTATGTGACATTTAATATTAAGTGTACATCTTTTTTACATGACATATGCTGTAATAATTAATGGATCTTCGTAAACTTTCAAGGAAAATAATTTAAAATTACAGGTTTTGTTGAATACAGGTAATTTATTTTAAAGGTTGCAGTTTTCAGTGACACGTAATAGTCAAAAAAATTTTTTGTGCGATCTTTCATCATTTAAATGCTTGTTAGAAGACTCATTTCTCGATTCTCATTTCTCATTTCTCATTTCTCATTTCTAATTTATCATGTCTCATTTCATATTTATCACCACTCATTTCTCATTCCTCCTTTCTCATTTGTCATTTCTCATTTCTCATTTCTCATTTCTCATTTCTCATTTCTCATTTCTCATTTCTCATTTCTCATTTCTCATTTCTCATTTCTCATTTCTCATTTCTCATTTCTCATTTCTCATTTCTCATTTATCATTTCTCATTTCTCATTTCTTACTCTTTCATTTTATCATTTCTCATTTCTCAGTTCTCATTTTTCATTTTTCATTTTTCATTTTTCATTTTTCATTTTTCATTTTTCATTTTTCATTTTTCATTTTTCATTTTTCATTTTTCATTTTGCATTTTTCATTTTTCATTTTTCATTTTTCATTTTTCATTTTTCATTTTTCATTTTTCATTTTGCATTTTTCATTTTTCATTTTTTATTTTTCATTTTTCATTTTTCATTTTTCATTTTTCATTTTTCATTTTTCATTTTTCATTTTTCATTTTTCATTTTTCATTTTTCATTTTTCATTTTTCATTTTTCATTTTTCATTTTTCATTTTTCATTTTTCATTTTTCATTTTTCATTTTTCATTTTTCATTTTTCATTTTTCATTTTTCATTTTTCATTTTTCATTTTTCATTTTTCATTTTTCATTTTTCATTTTTCATTTTTCATTTTTCATTTTTCATTTTTCATTTTTCATTTTTCATTTTTCATTTTTCATTTTTCATTTTTCATTTTTCATTTTTCATTTTTCATTTTTCATTTTTCATTTTTCATTTTTCATTTTTCATTTTTCATTTTTCATTTTTCATTTTTCATTTTTCATTTTTCATTTTTCATTTTTCATTTTTCATTTTTCATTTTTCATTTTTCATTTTTCATTTTTCATTTTTCATTTTTCATTTTTCATTTTTCATTTTTCATTTTTCATTTTTCATTTTTCATTTTTCATTTTTCATTTTTCATTTTTCATTTTTCATTTTTCATTTTTCATTTTTCATTTTTCATTTTTCATTTTTCATTTTTCATTTTTCATTTTTCATTTTTCATTTTTCATTTTTCATTTTTCATTTTTCATTTTTCATTTTTCATTTTTCATTTTTCATTTTTCATTTTTCATTTTTCATTTTTCATTTTTCATTTTTCATTTTTCATTTTTCATTTTTCATTTTTCATTTTTCATTTTTCATTTTTCATTTTTCATTTTTCATTTTTCATTTTTCATTTTTCATTTTTCATTTTTCATTTTTCATTTTTCATTTTTCATTTTTCATTTTTCATTTTTCATTTTTCATTTTTCATTTTTCATTTTTCATTTTTCATTTTTCATTTTTCATTTTTCATTTTTCATTTTTCATTTTTCATTTTTCATTTTTCATTTTTCATTTTTCATTTTTCATTTTTCATTTTTCATTTTTCATTTTTCATTTTTCATTTTTCATTTTTCATTTTTCATTTTTCATTTTTCATTTTTCATTTTTCATTTTTCATTTTTCATTTTTCATTTTTCATTTTTCATTTTTCATTTTTCATTTTTCATTTTTCATTTTTCATTTTTCATTTTTCATTTTTCATTTTTCATTTTTCATTTTTCATTTTTCATTTTTCATTTTTCATTTTTCATTTTTCATTTTTCATTTTTCATTTTTCATTTTTCATTTTTCATTTTTCATTTTTCATTTTTCATTTTTCATTTTTCATTTTTCATTTTTCATTTTTCATTTTTCATTTTTCATTTTTCATTTTTCATTTTTCATTTTTCATTTTTCATTTTTCATTTTTCATTTTTCATTTTTCATTTTTCATTTTTCATTTTTCATTTTTCATTTTTCATTTTTCATTTTTCATTTTTCATTTTTCATTTTTCATTTTTCATTTTTCATTTTTCATTTTTTTTTTCATTTTTCATTTTTCATTTTTCATTTTTCATTTTTCATTTTTCATTTTTCATTTTTCATTTTTCATTTTTCATTTTTCATTTTTCATTTTTCATTTTTCATTTTTCATTTTTCATTTTTCATTTTTCATTTTTCATTTTTCATTTTTCATTTTTCATTTTTCATTTTTCATTTTTCATTTTTCATTTTTCATTTTTCATTTTTCATTTTTCATTTTTCATTTTTCATTTTTCATTTTTCATTTTTCATTTTTCATTTTTCATTTTTCATTTTTCATTTTTCATTTTTCATTTTTCATTTTTCATTTTTCATTTTTCATTTTTCATTTTTCATTTTTCATTTTTCATTTTTCATTTTTCATTTTTCATTTTTCATTTTTCATTTTTCATTTTTCATTTTTCATTTTTCATTTTTCATTTTTCATTTTTCATTTTTCATTTTTCATTTTTCATTTTTCATTTTTCATTTTTCATTTTTCATTTTTCATTTTTCATTTTTCATTTTTCATTTTTCATTTTTCATTTTTCATTTTTCATTTTTCATTTTTCATTTTTCATTTTTCATTTTTCATTTTTCATTTTTCATTTTTCATTTTTCATTTTTCATTTTTCATTTTTCATTTTTCATTTTTCATTTTTCATTTTTCATTTTTCATTTTTCATTTTTCATTTTTCATTTTTCATTTTTCATTTTTCATTTTTCATTTTTCATTTTTCATTTTTCATTTTTCATTTTTCATTTTTCATTTTTCATTTTTCATTTTTCATTTTTCATTTTTCATTTTTCATTTTTCATTTTTCATTTTTCATTTTTCATTTTTCATTTTTCATTTTTCATTTTTCATTTTTCATTTTTCATTTTTCATTTTTCATTTTTCATTTTTCATTTTTCATTTTTCATTTTTCATTTTTCATTTTTCATTTTTCATTTTTCATTTTTCATTTTTCATTTTTCATTTTTCATTTTTCATTTTTCATTTTTCATTTTTCATTTTTCATTTTTCATTTTTCATTTTTCATTTTTCATTTTTCATTTTTCATTTTTCATTTTTCATTTTTCATTTTTCATTTTTCATTTTTCATTTTTCATTTTTCATTTTTCATTTTTCATTTCTCATTTTTCATTTTTCATTTTTCATTTTTCATTTTTTCAATTTTTCATTTTTCATTTTTCATTTTTCATTTTTCATTTTTCATTTTTCATTTTTCATTTTTCATTTTTCATTTTTCATTTTTCATTTTTCATTTTTCATTTTTCATTTTTCATTTTTCATTTTTCATTTTTCATTTTTCATTTTTCATTTTTCATTTTTCATTTTTCATTTCTCATTTTTCATTTTTCATTTCTCATTTCACATTTCTCATTTCTCATTTCTCATTTCTCATTTCTCATTTCTCATTTCTCATTTCACATTTCTCATTTCTCATTTCTCATTTCTCATTTCTCATTTCTCATTTCTCATTTCTCATTTCTCATTTCTCATTTCTCATTTCTCATTTCTCATTTCTCATTTCTCATTTCTCATTTCTCATTTCTCATTTCTCATTTCTCATTTCTCATTTCTCATTTCTCATTTCTCATTTCTCATTTCTCATTTCTCATTTCTCATTTCTCATTTCTCATTTCTCATTTCTCATTTCTCATTTCTCATTTCTCATTTCTCATTTCTCATTTCTCATTTCTCATTTCTCATTTCTCATTTCTCATTTCTCATTTCTCATTTCTCATCTCTCATTTCTCATTACTCATTTCTCATTTCTCGTTTCTCATTTCTCATTTCTCATTTCTCATTTCTCATTTCTCATTTCTCATTTCTCATTTCTCATTTCTCATTTCTCATTTCTGATTGCTCATTTCTCATTTCTCATTTCTCATTTCTCATTTCTGATTTGTCATTTCTCATTTCTCATTTCTCATTTCTCATTTCTCATTTCTCATTTCTCATTTCTCATTTCTCATTTCTCATTTCTCATTTCTCATTTCTCATTTCTCATTTCTCATTTCTCATTTCTCATTTCTCATTTCTCATTTCTCATTTCTCATTTCTCATTTCTCATTTCTCATTTCTCATTTTTCATTGTTCATTTCTCATTTCTCATTTCTCATTTCTCATTTCTCATTTCTCATTTCTCATTTCTCATTTCTCATTTCTCATTTCTCATTTCTCATTTCTCATTTCTCATTTCTCAATTCTCATTTCTCATTTCTCATTTCTCATTTCTCATTTCTCATTTCTCATTTCTCATTTCTCATTTCTCATTTCTCATTTCTCATTTCTCATTTCTCATTTCTCATTTCTCATTTCTCATTTCTCATTTCTCATTTCTTATTTCTCATTTCTCATTTCTCATTTCTCATTTCTGATTTTTCATTTCTCATTTCTCATTCCTCGTTTCTTTACTCCCATTTCTCATTTTTCATATCTCATTTCTCATTTCTCATTTTTCATTGTTATTTTTTATTCCTCATATGTATTTCATTTCTCATTCCTTATTTCTCATTTCTCATTTCTCATTTCTCATTTCTCATTTCTCATTTCTCATTTCTCATTTCTCATTTCTCATTTCTCATTTCTCATTTCTCATTTCTCATTTCTCATTTCTCATTTCTCATTTCTCATTTCTCATTTCTCATTTCTCATTTCTCATTTCTCATTTTTCATTTCTCATTTCTCATTTCTCATTTCTCATTTCTCATTTCTCATTTCTCATTTCTCATTTTTCATTTCTTATTTCTCTTTTCTCATTTCTCATTTCTCATTTCTCATTTCTCATTTCTCATTTCTCATATCTAATTTCTCCTTTCTCATTTCTCATTCCTCATTTCTCATTTCTCATTTCTCATTTCTCATTTCTCATTTCTCATTTCTCATTTCTCATTTCTCATTTCTCATTTCTCATTTCTCATTTCTCATTTCTCATTTCTCATTTCTCATTTCTCATTTCTCATTTTTCATTTCTCATTTCTCATTTCTCATTTGTCATTTCTCATTTCTCATTTCTCATTTCTCATTTCTCATTTCTCATTTCTCATTTCTCATTTCTCATTTCTCATTTCTCATTTCTCATTTTTCATTTCTCACATTTCATTTTTCAATTTTAATTTTAATTTTTCAATTTTAATTTTAATTTTTTCCTTATTCCTCAGTTTTTCGTATTTTTTTTTCATCGGTACGAAAAACCCATTTCTTTTTTTGTTTATCTGAATACTTATTTTTATTTTTAATTTTTTATCACTTATTTTTCTTCATTCCTCTTTTTGAAGTTGTTTTATGACATTCAACGTTTTATAATTATTCTTTTTGACACTTCTTAGTACAAGTATGCAGACATTAATGGTTTTATGATAATTTATTCCAACATTAAAATATAACAGTGTACTTGCCAGAATTTGAAGGATTGATCTATTTTGGCTGTAAAAATTAAAAAAAAAATAAGTTTTAGTAATTTTTCGGGAATTTTATTTACTAAAACAGTTCTCATTCCTCATATTTTAAAAATGTAAATAAATAGTTTTTCCTTTAAAATTCTAAGGAAAATTCACTCTCCAACTATTTTTTTTTTCTATTTTGCTTCAACATTTGCAGTTTCCACTCAGAGGAAAAAAACGCTTTCTACGGAAGTGTCGAAGGTTAACCTTCTTATTTCCTCCGATGTCAAAATATCAATTGCTAACAAATTTCGGCTCAAACTCCACAGACTCAGATAAAAGATCAAATTTGAACATTCCAGCGATAGAAAGCTTATTCCGGTGACAATTTATCCTGGTTCGAGGACCAGCTTCCTCGGAAAACTGCCTTCACTGCGAATGAGTGAAGGAAAAAAAAGCAAGAAATGGAAAAGAATTACACTCTCAAACGATACTTCAAGAAGAATGTTTTGTGTTGCCGTTTTTTCAATAAAAATTTCTGTACTTCGAAGATATCCGTAAACCTATCGCTTTTCTGGTTCAAATTACCGTTTCACTGTTATTCCTTTCAGGGGAAGGAAAGGTAACTTCTTTTCACCTTTCCGGAGGTTGGCGAAAGCAGAAATAAAAAAAATGTTTGTCCCATTCCACGAAAACGTTTAGGTTCCTGGTCGTTCGCTGGCGGAAAGGTGAAATCTTTTACTCAAGTAGTCGGATTTCTGTTTCTTTTTATCGAACGCCCTCGCTCATTCGTTGTATTTTTTGTGTATTTTTCTCCTTTTGTCGTACTCTTGTTGTTGTTGATTCTGGACAGTTCACGTTTGTTTGGTGAATTGCGATATCCTTCGATGGCCATAGCCTAGTCCTTCTTTTCTGCCAGGTTTGATTTTGCCCCATACACTGTATACACTTGACTTGCAATCATTGAAGGATGAAACTTATCTTGTTAGGATTTCAATTTCTCGATCGTTTTTCCTTCTTTGCGACTTCTCCGGGATTGATTGCAAACACCAGATATGTACGGGAAACGCGCCAAATGAATCGAAAGGGAAGGCAATGGTAGCAAAAAAATGTTTCGAGTCTATCTCAAGTGGCAGTAAATTTTTGGCAGTTGCAAAGATGCGATCGTGTTTCTGTCATTTTTTAGACTGTTTATTTCGAAATCAAATAAGTCGCTTCCTAGAGAAATGTGTAGGAATTAAATGATTGTGAAGAAAAGGTGAAATTTGAATATTGTTGGGCTTAGAAGACTTCCCTTTGGCTCTTTCTGGTAAATACGAGTCACTCATAACACCGTATTTTTTTAAATTGATTTGAACAAAAACCAATACTCCTTGCAGACATCGTTTTGGGTTCAGAATTTTGAGCAATTAACCTCGTGTCTGAACCATTTTTCACAACCGATAAAGCATAATGCTACTTATTTACAAAATACAAACTTTCCCAACTAGATCAGCCACCGTCCACTTTCCACCGACAATGACGGCACCAGACCCTCTTGAAAAGATCAATTTATTTTAACATTATCTCCTTTCAATCAGACGAAGAAAATCTTCCTGGCAAAGGATTTACCGCTCGTTAGGGCTGACTCTTGAGTTGCAGCAACCCCTCCGATTATAGTCTCCTTAGTTAGATTTGTTGAATAGAAACCGGCAGGATTTCCGGTCCAGCTCTTCATGGTTGGTTTTTTTTTTAAAACGAAGTTGCTTTCCTCAACCTTCCGATTTTCACCCCTTTGGGATGCCGCATCACATTTTGTGGTTCACTTGAATCGCAAACACCCACACCCGCAGCAACCGCAGAGACTAGCATATGTTAAACGTTTTAGACGGTTAGCATATTTTCGTTTCTAAGTGTGACTTGTATGCTGAGGGGAGCTATAGAAAAGGAATGATGTTCGGCTGGGAGGGAAGAAAATATGTTCACCATTAAGCTGCAACTCTTTTGTGTAATTCTTGATTTTCCGGATCGATTATTTCCGTCATATTTTCCTTGGTCGGAGAGATGGTAGGTTTTCGGACAAGCTGAGGTATCCGAATTGATAATTTAACACAGTGATTCCTTTTTTCAATGAAATATTTGAATTTGCTTTTTTCACAAATGCACAAATTTACATACATAAATGAAAAACCATCAAATCCACCATTAAAATGTTGGTAAAGTGTCACAAATAAACAAAAAAAAATCAAATCCATCAAATGTATGGAAGCATGACTCAAAAATATTAACGCATTTTCGAGAGATTTGGACGTTTGTTGATTTCGTTTTATTTGTGGCCAATAAAAATAACGAAAGGTTTTTTGGATGAAATTTTAATAGTGTAGCACAAGCTTGTTTCACAGCCTCAAACCGGTATGATTTTTTCGCAGAAATATATTCTTAAAACCATCGCTTGAGCCTTTTTATTAAAAATAGTGTTGGTTTCAATTATTGAACACGATGATTCCAATATTGAACAGGCAGTGTTTTTTTATATGTGACCAAGACAAAATTTTATTGAAATGTTGATTTTCCCTCAAATGAATGCTCAATTTCTCTAAAAAAATCATGAAGAATATTTAGAATCATTTGCCAACATATAGAAACGGTTTTGTGAATATTTTATTGGATTTTTGTGCGGAATAAACCAAAACCAAATGAAAATTGAGCTAGCCATCATTGTAAAGCACATTAAACGGTTCCCCCAGATCTTTTGTTGAAGTCTTAAGGATGATATGGTCAAAATTTGGTCAATATCAACTTGACGTATTTCTTTCAATTTTGCATTTAACAAACCTGAACAACCCTCATTTTGAAGGTGTGTGTGTGTGTAGAATGTTGCTCCTATTTTGATTTTGGAACTCACTCTTCAGTTGTCAAAATGCCGTCCAAGGAAGAAGAGCAGCGTATCAAAATTTTGCTCGCGCATCGCGAAAATCCAAGCTACTCGCACGCAAAGCTGGCAAAATCGCTAAAAGTTGCCAAATCAACCATTACAAATGTAATTAAAGTGTTTGGGGAACGTTTGTCGACAGCCAGGAAGTCTGGATCGCGGGGAAATCGAAAACCGGAAGCCGCTGAGACGACAAAGAGAGTTGCCGGTAGTTTCAAGCGAAACCCTAACCTCTCTCTCCGAGATGCCGCAAATAAGCTGGGTGTATCGTCTACAACAGTGCATCGAGCCAAAAAACGAGCCGGACTATCGACTTACAAGAAGGTAGTGACTCCAAATCGCGATGATAAACAAAATACGACGGCCAAAGCGCGATCCCAGAGGCTGTACACGGCGAAGTTTGACTGCGTGGTAATGGACGACGAAACCTTCGTCAAAGCCGACTACAAGCAGCTTCCGGGACAGGAGTTTTATACGGCAAAAGGAAGGGGAAAGGTAGCAGATATTTTCAAGCACATGAAACTGTCAATGTTCGCGAAGAAATATCTGGTTTAGCAAGTCATCTGTACCTGTGGCTTGAAAAGCAGTATTTCAATAGCTTCCGGGTCTGTCAACCAAGAAATTTACGTGAAAGAGTGTTTGAGTAAACGTCTGCTGCCTTTCCCGAAGAAACACAGTTGTTCCGTACTGTTTTGTCTGGATTTGGCATCTTGCCATTACGGTAAAAAGGCCATGGAATGGTACGCCGCCAACGACGTGCAGGTGGTTCCCAAGGACAAGAACCCTCCCAACACGCCAGAGCTCCGCCCAATTGAGAAATACTGGGCTATTGTCAAGCGGAACCTAAAAAAGACCAAAAAAACTGCTAAGGTCGAGCAGCAGTTCAAGGCAAATTGGCTTTCTGCGGCGAAGAAGGTGGACAAGGTGGCTGTACAAAATCTGATGGCAGGGGTTAAGCGTAAGGCCCTGCAATTCGGATTTGGAAAAGCGGAAGCCTTACTGAATATTTTTCCTGAATTTTATCCTAATTAAACTTGAAAAACAAATTTAATTTTATTTTTTAAATAATCGATTTCACCGATTTACACGCATTTTCCCTTGACCAAATTTTTACCGTATCACCCTTTACGAAACGATCGACCGTGGCGAGCTATGCTCATTCGAATCGCGGCCCCGATAAGGCGATGGTCTATCCTGCATGATGTTCAACGTGGCGTTATTCGACGAACGGTGGGCGAAATGCGGGGCACGATTTTCAACAGATCCAGTCAACTTATCTGCTTTGCCGATGACATTGATATAGTCGGCAGATCATCTGCGACGATGGAGGAGATCAACCGCAAACTGAAACGCGAAACAGGAAGGATTGGGTTCATGATTAATACGTCCAAGACGAAGTACATGCTGGCCTGCGGATCCGAGACCGACCGAGCCCGTTTGTCCATTAATAAAAAGGTCACGATCGACGGCGACGAGCTGGAGATAGCCGAAGACTTTGTCTATCTCGGCTCACTGCTGAAGTCGTGCTCACTGTGGACTCCACAAGCAACTGCGGTCAAGAAGACTTAGCCTTCGCACGAAGTGTAACCTGTATATGCCCTCATTACACCAGTTGTTCTCTACAGGAGACGTGGATATTGTTTGAGGAGGACCTGCGACTTGGAGTATTCGAGCGACGAGTGTTAAGAACCATCTTTGGCGGCGTGCAGGAGAGCGGAGTGTGGAGGCGAAGGATGAACCATGAGCTTGCGCGATTCTACGGCGAACCCAGTATTCAGTATTTTCACACGAGCATATCAACTACTAACCAGATATTCCGCTTCCCGTTGCCTTGTAGAATTCTTGAAGTAAGACGTCGTCTTTTGAGGCAAATTAAGCTTTTTCACTAACTGACTTTTCTACAAAAGCGGAAACTGTTAGTGCGAGTGCAAACTCCGATCCTCTAGAGTGGAGGCCATCTTGACAAATGGAGAGCTAGGGCCGAAAACAAAGACGGCACATAATTCTACACATTTTTGGCAACAAAAATAGGTGTTTCCATATCCATGTCTCGTGCCCGTAGAGAACAACCGGTCTAATAAGCGTCATATACAGGTTACACTTCGTGCGAGGGCTAAGTCTTCTCGACCGCAGTTGCTTGTGGAGTCCATAGTAGGCACGACTTCCGCTGATAATTCGCCTCCGGATCTCACGGCTGGTGTCATTGTCTGCGGTCACCAGTGAGCCGAGATAGACAAAGTCTTGGACTATCTCCAGCTCGTCGCCGTCGATCGTGACCTTGTTATTACTGGACAAGCGGGTTCGGTCGAAAGAAACGTCTCTCTTTCAAATTTTATTTCTTTGATTCTAAGAGCAGCGCTGTAGAGCACAATCTTTGCCCCGCTGGAAGATAAACCAACCGACAATTTAGGTTTTGCTTTCGCTGTTGAAAACGTTTCAGTGTCTCTCATGAGAATTGAGTGATTTTCGGAACACTGCCGGCCACACATCTCGCATTCAATGTATTCATTCATTAACCCGTTCTAAATGCGTCCGGCAAATCGGGTTAGATTTTAATAACCGAACATACCAACAATGGAAAGCTGAATTTAAGCTTCGGGTCTCCGGTTTTCCATCACCCCCTCTCGGCTTCGGTTGAAGACAACTCAACCGTGAAAGGATACGAATTTAAAGGGCGGTGGTGATGGCGGTGTCTGGTGCGGTGACACTGTTTTCGGGATCGTTATCCTTCTCTCTCTCGGATCGCACCATGGAAACGTCATAGGACAATTGTTTTTCGAGGGATGTTCGTTAACTGATGAAACAGTTCGATGCGAGAAAGTGATTCTTTCATCCTCTGCACTGTGATTGAAATCGGAGGCACGGAGGAAAATAAATCCCTTCGAAAGAAACCGAACGATTAGATCCAGGGCAAACAACTATAGGCTCTTTTTTTCTCGGGAACATTTACCGGAACACTTTCCCGGAAATGCTTGACTGGTTCCAAGTGCCAGCAGCAGGGGGAAAACCAACAAAAAGGCTTGACAAGCTGATAATATTAATTTTTGTTTATTTGTGGACTTGTGTGAACTCCGCACGCAAGTCGTGTTTTGATTGTGATTAAACTTTGTCGTTCCCTCGAGAACAATTTTTAAAATGGAATGGGTTATGGGAAAAGTGTGGCATGTCTGGCTTTATAGTTACTTCCGATTGGATTAATCAAGGTAGTGGGAAACATTTAAAATATCAACCCAAAATCGAAAAGTAAGATCAGACATTTATCTTTTTTTTATTTGAAAAAAAAAAAACAAATTCTTAAATATTTATTCATAATTTTGATTCATAGACATGACAGTGGACACGAAAAATATGTAGTTCATTATCGAAATTGTCGTGTCTCTACGGACTGAACATCATCTTTGACACAATGCAAAGAGTGATTTGCATAATGGGAGTCACCTCTGATTTGCCATTTGGCAAATGTCAAAGCAACGACATTCAACAATCGAAAGCTCACCCAAAAATTTTGACATTGTTGAAACCTATTTGGACAGTTCATGGAGCGGATCGTCAGCAGTCAGCATGTCAGTTTCGAATTTGGTGTTATGCCACCGAAATAGAAAGAGGCAAAAATAACAGACAAAACTAACAACTCAAAAAAAAAAGTTCAAAGCTTCGAAGCCACATCCACGAAACGACATCTGAAGAAGCGCGCTTACAAATATTGACACTTGTGGTTGGGATTTTATTTTTAAAAATTTTGAAACACCCAAAGAAAACCACCGAATTCAACATCATCTCAAAAAGCGAAAGATGCTGCGACAGATCAAGGGTAGCACCCCAAAACCCAAGATATCTAGTCAAAAAAAGCAATACTGTGACTCTGTGGCCTCTGATAGATATTTTCTGCCGAAAAAGAAAAATTCAAGTGGTCTTCAAATATTTAAAGTTTGTGAATGGAGGAGAATAGTTTTTTGGGCCTTCGTCGTCCTCCGCCCGTTATTCAACTCTCAAGGTGGTATTGAAAAACTAACAACTTAAGCCCATTAGTAGGAAAAGATTGTTTCGATCAAAGTTCGGGTCCCAAAAAAAAAACCAAAAATCGGTAAAGTCCCAAACTGTTTCGGTTTTGTTTAAATTTTTATTTCCTCTGTTTGACGATTTTTTTGTCTTCCTCTCATCTCTCGCTTGGCTGGACTTTGAATGAATTAAAACAGGTAGGACCATTCAAAAAGGTAAGAAAAAAAAAACCCCGAGAGGCTTCCGCCTCAAGCGAGATCCTGAAGTGGAAACCCCATTTTCAGGGGGAGAGAAAAATATTAACCGCTACTTGAGTGGCTTTAAAACTAAACAAACACCAGAGCGATACCCATCGAAACGATTTTTTTTGAGGTTATGTTTCGGTTTTTTTTTTTCTCTGGGAACTGCACCTGTGCCGAATGCCCAAAAACGGTACTTTGTAGTACAAACACGCATTTGACAAATTTTGTGATGCAACCACTTTTTTTTTTTAGATTCTTAGACTGTATTTTCACAATTTTCACAATTAACGTTCTTTTCAGTTGTTTTAGATGGTTGACTTCAGCTATTCTTAAAAATGTTAAATAACACGAATTTTAGCTGCAACTAAAATGTTTGATATCGTATGATATTCTCAAAAATTTTTAAAAATAGTTTACCAACTAAGCAATTGATTGCTAATTATAACACAAAGTAATAGTTCGAAGTTCCGTATAAAAAATTTTAGTCAAAATCAAACACAGAAAATAATTGTCAGGGTTTCATTTTTTTTTGTAAAAGAAATCTGCAGCTCAACTGAGGGTTCGAATGAGGAACGAATCACAGATTGTTTTCAAATCTTTTGAAATTTTACTTTCCGGGGCTTTAAAAATTCAAATTGGCCATTTAAAGGGTGATACGGTCAAAATTTGGTTAATATCAACTTGACGTATTTCTTACAATTTTGCATTTAAAAAACCTGAACACCCCTCATTTCGAAGGTGTGTGTGTAGAATGTTGCTCCAAATTTTGATTTTGGAATTCACTCTTCGGTTGTCAAAATGCCGTCCAAGGAAGAAGAGCAGCGTATCAAAATTTTGCTCGCGCATCGCGAAAATCCGAGCTACTCGCTCGCAAAGCTGGCAAAATCGCTAAAAGTTGCCAAACCAACCTTTACACATGTAAATAAAGTGTTTGGGAAACGTTTGTCGACAGCCAGGAAGTCTGGATCGGGGGGAAATCGAAAACCGGAAGCCGCTGAGTCGACAAAGAGAGTTGCCGGTAGTTTCAAGCTAAACCCTTACCTCTCTCTCCGAGATGCCGCAAATAAGCTGGGTTAATCGTCTACAACCGTGCATCGAGCCAAAACACGAGCCGGACTATCGACTTAAAAGAAGGAAGGTTACTCCAAATCGCGATGATAAACAAAATATGACGGCCAAAGTGCGATCCCGGAGGCTGAAGGCTGAAATACTGGGCTATTGTCAAGCGGAACCTGAAGACCAAAAAAACTGCTAAGGACGAGCACCAGTTCAAGGCAAACTGGCTTTCAGCGGCGAAGAAGGTGGACAAGGTGGCTGTACAAAATCTGATGGCAGGGGTTAAGCGTAAGGCCCGGCAATTCTAACTGAATGTTTTTCCTGAATTTTATACTTTTTAAACTTGAAAAAGAAATTTAGTTTGATTTTTTAAATAAACGATTTCACCGTTTTACACGCGTCTTCCCTTGACCAAATTTTGACCGTATCATATAAAAATGTCATTAAGGAATCAGAAAAACAAAAAAAAATGGTTAATTGAGGATCATTCCAGATCTCAATCAAGAATTTCTCTGAATACGTCTATTACTCACAAGAATAGATTTTTTTTTGTTTATACAGTTTTTGTTTTATCTGCTGTGACGCAGGAGACTCCTTCAGTTTCGATTAATCTCTAGAGAAACGTCAAATTTGTAAAAGAAATGAGTTGAGTTGAATTCAGATTTAAATATTATACATGCAGATAAAAACCAAAGTATGATCGCTAATAACCAAAGCAGCCTTGCCTACTAGCGACACGTCGCATACGTCGCGACGTTGAAAATCATAACGACGCATCGTGAGTTTCCTAGGCGACTTGAAGCATGCGAACGATGGCCTAAGGGAAACGAACAGTAAATACGTAAACAATGTTTGTGTACTACATTGAAATCGCCTACTGGACTGAAAAAAAGAGCAACAAACCTGCGAATGACAGAAATATCGCTAGTAAAAAGTGTCGCTAGTAAAACTGTCGCTATTCGGTTTGGTGCTTTACACATAATACAAATATCAATTGACACATTGCACGCGCTTGTTGCACGCACAAGTGATTTTTATCCATTCGCGTATCAAAAAATCTCAAACTTGTCGATTACTTTGATAATTCCAATCACACAAAACCAATGGAAAAAAAGAAAAAAAAATTAACATTTTTTATGTAATTTTGAAAATGAAATTTTTTGTTGGAAAAAAATAAAATGAAGGAAGAAAAGAGTTTTCATTTTAAATCCAATAGGATTTTTTTTAAAGCGAACAATAACAGTGGCAAATGGGTGAATTCACGTCACACAATTAGATTTTTTGTTAAATTTTGTGAGAGAAATATGCTCTGAAAGCTATTTTGACCTTCCAGATGGTCGGATATTTACAAATCGAACATAGTTTAGTTGATTTTTCAATAAGTTCATTATTTTCAAATTAAAAAAAAAACAAAAATATTGAAATAAAAATTTAAAATGTTTTTTGGTTTATCTTCAAATGAAGACTGTGAAAAACAGTATTAATTTTAACGTATGATTCCTTGAAATGTTGTTTTTAAAATGCCAGTCAAAATAGGAAAAGTAAAAGTAAGGAAAAGATAGTGATAAATTATGATTTAACAAGTTGGAATAACATAATACCAATTGAAAAAGAGTGCATAAAATTTGAAGGCTCTAAAGAATGGTTCAGCATAACTTGAAACTTGAAACGATATCGAAATGTCGTATGTAATCTGTTGGAGTTTCAAATAATTCGGTTGAAATTTTAAAATCATTCGATGTGTTGCAAAACTTTAGGTTTACATTCAATGAAATTACACGGTATAGAAAAATCCTGTTTTCCTTAAAATTCTAGTTTCAGGGATTAAATTTTCGGAAAAATTTGAATCCTCTACTATGTAGACAATTTTGTTGATAAGCTCTCGAACGATTTGAGCACTTCTCAAATTTAGTTTTTGATGAATTTATGTTAATGGGTATTATCATGTTAGGTCGGATCTGAATATTGTTAAATAATATTATTTTCAATAATTTTAAAATGGCTTGGAATTTAAAATGTCTGAATTAGGAAAAAAAATGTATTGATTTTTAAAGCGTTTTTCTACATCAGCATGAAAAAAATAAAATTATAGTTGTGTTTGTGAAGGAAAGATATTCACTTTCGTTGTGATTTCAATTTTTTCAAGATTTTTTTTTATTAAATTGTCAACCGTTACTACTAAATTACTGGAAATCTATGGCACAGACTGATATGTATCTATGGTTTCTTGCAAAACTGTTTGATTTTTCTTGTCCTGCAATAAAATAATTTTTAACTTCCAATAAGTCAGGCAGATACTGAGTGAGCGACATTCAGAATGGATCAGTTTGTATCTCACTCATCTCCGATATGCGATGTTTGCAAATCCAGCAATAATTCTAAATCAGTGCAGTGGTTTTAAAACTTTTTTCACAAACCACCCACTTTTGTCAAATCTTTGAGCTCAACACCTCCCTGAGAAAATTAAAAAAAAAATAAAATACTGATTGGAATCGTTCCAAAACCATATTTGTAGCATTTAATTGGAGTAAGAAAATACTCAAAATATATCAACTCTGTGCTCATCGCGGAAAAAGAAACTAAAAGGTAACGCTATTTCACATTTTTCGAACATAAATTGTTGCAAATTTGTCACTTTATGAAACAAAGGGTTCAAATTAATATGGCTTCTAACTCTAGGTGAGAACTAAATGAAATAAAATATTTCCACAACAAATACTTTAATTTGAAAACTTTCAGTTTATCTCAAAGCTAAATCGCCGTTCCAAATTTTAATAAAAAATTCCAGCCTAGAAAATAAAATTACAAGGTTCTATTAATGAGCTCAAAATACATGAAATAGCATAAAAAGAAGAACAGTATTAAATCTTGATATAAAGTAAATAATAAAATTTATTTATGAAAGCAAAAAAAATCAATTTTATTTATAACTTATAAAATAAAAACTTATAAAAGCTAAAGTTTGATTATCAAACATTGCTGAATTTCATTTTTGAATTGATTATATTAAAGATGAATAAATTATAAATTCGAATAAAACATCCTTTGACTTTTCAGAATTCCTGTCATACTTAAACTGCTTATGATCAAATCTGTGATGCCATTTCAAAACTCGTTCTATTCGTGAGCCTTTTCTCTTAAACAAACTTTTAAAGGCAAAACACTTTAAAGACTTTCAAGAGTGCCTTTCAAAATTATTGGTTTTAGGTAAACACCAAAATAAACTAACTAAACCAGATCAATACACAGATCGTTGAAAAATCAGTCATAAATTATAACAAATTGTGGTGGTAATTGGAGCTATAGATGTGTAAACTTGCTTTACAACTCCGTGAAATTGATGATATTTTAGTCTAAAAGCTGACTATATTTTGGTGTTTAGAGTCTTGCAATGTCTTTCAATTCTCCATTGTTTCGTTAATTGTAAAACTGTGAATTTTAAAATGACCTCATCGCCCCCCCCAATTTCAAAGTTGCATTTACCGCCTCCCATGGAAGCTCTCAACGTCCTTCAGGCAGGAGGAGACACTTTGAAAACCACTGTTCTAAATTTTCAACACGGTTGACATTGCTGAGTAGAGCGCTGATCGAGATTGCATATCAGTCAGTTGCGAGAGGCGTTACCCTATTATACAATCAGATGTTTCGAACAAGAAACGCATTCTAAGTTTTTGTTTTAATTAATTTTCGGAACATTGGTTGTACTTCTCTACCACAAGTAAGAGACGATTTCAAAATGATATAATTTATGGAAACGATTGAATGACTTTGATTATAACAGCAAAAATAGAAATCTTTGTCTATATAACTATAACCAGATTATTTTACTCTCGTGTTGCAGTTTGGCTTTTGTAATCCTATTTTAAAATCTAAAAAAGAGAAGCTGTAGAATTCCTTAATTTATTAAAATTCAAAAAATATTATGTTTATACTTAACATTAACGATTCCAGAGATATCGCAACAATTGCAACATTCATACACCCATAGAAGAGGTTGTAAAAATCCAAATCCAATTTAGCAAATCTCTGTGTCAAAAATGCGCTGAAAAATGTACTGTACCGAAGATGATATGTTTGGAAAAGACTCGAGCTCCCAAGCAAAATGATGCATGACCACTACATTCAAGCGAAATAAGTAAGATTCGACCTCGCTGCAACATCTGATCTTGGCTTGCCAGTCCGATATCTTACCCAGTGCACCATCTGAGTCGGTAGGAAAACGAAAGTTTATTGTCATAGTCGTCCTGCCACTGCCAATTGCCAGCTCATCTTGGTTGGCTGTTTTTTGCCGTCGTTTGGAAACAAAGAATGATTGTTTTTTCTAATGCCGGTTTACACACAGCGCTCGTTACATCATTCGACAATATCCTTTGCCAGCTGATGTTATTTGTTATTCTGCTTTGTCTTGTGGTAGGATATGGGATATTTCTTTTTAGTTTCTTCAGACATTTGTAATGCGGTTGCGCTTGGAGGACTATGCCAGTTATTAGAAAGCTTGTTAATGCCGGTCCGGCATAGAATCTTATACCGATAATTCCACCTCCAAGGAAGTTTATTATTGGTGTAGAGTCTAATTTTTGGGTTTGGGTATACGGGTATACTACATACATGGGTAAATCACATTTACCGAAATTGATATTTTTCTGATTAGCCACCATGAGCACTTTTGAGTCGAACTCTGAATTCAAATCATTGAAGATTTTGATGAAAAAAAAATATCTTCCCTACCGAGGGAAGTCCATTAACGGTCAAGTACCGATTATCCGGCTGCGGCTAATGAGTCTCCCGTTTTTCCGAGGAAAACGAAATAAAGCGTGCCCAAAACGGCGAAAATCAAAGCGCAAATTGACCAATGGCCACAATTATTCACCCAATTGAACGTCCGATTCCGGAAAACCTCAGTTCTCGCCGATTGCAGTTGCAACCACTTTGGAATCATCATAAAAATGACCGGAACCGGGGGATTGAAACGAAAGCAAAAAAAAAATCCCATCCAAGGGTTTTTGAGAATTAATTAAAAATTTCAACTTTTCCGTCAACGGAAAGTATTGCAAAAGGGAGGGTGCGTGGAAAAAATGTTTTAGAAATTGTTTTTATCGCGAAAACATACAGTTGAATAACAATTTAACAACGAGCTGAAAATAGAAGTGGGAAAAAAAACAAGCAGGTAGCTAGATATGAATGTGGTGCAGGGATATGCGCTCTGGGTGATTGAAAAAAAAGTAAATTAAATAAACACACAACTGTTGCAGAAAGAGAGAAAACGTTGATGTTTTTTTTCTCATTTCGGGCCCACCGAGCAACGTCGAAGATGGAAATCAAATGAAGCCCTTTGAAATTATGTGGAAAATGATATCGAGAAAATAATAAATCAAGCGGTATGAACTGTTTATTTTTTTTATTTCGCCGTACCGCACAGCGTCGCAGTTGGAGTGGATTAAATTATGATGCTCATAATAAGCTGATAGCAACCGATATGAATGGTTTTCTGAAGACAGAAGAGAGAAATGGGTCGTGGATGGGAGGAGAGCTGCCCATTTGTATGGATTGATTGAAAAGCGAATTCGGAAGTTGCAAAATAGCGCTACGTTTGCTTTCAGCGGTTGAGTGGATATTTTACAATCATGCATATCTAAAATGTTGATTGGATTTGTTTGGTAGCAGAGAGAAGAGGAAAATCAGTATGTTTTAGTAACTCAAAAATCGATGCATTTTGCGTTTTACGAAAACACGTAGGTAAACTGGAGTGCCCAGGTTTACCTTGCCAAATATGATGCAAATATTTCATCGTAAGATCATAAGCTTTATTCATTTAGTGGAAGCTGCAATATCTTTTAAGCTTTTTCAAAAGCTTTTACCTTTTTTTTGTTCAAACATCAATTTTACTTCCTTTTCACAAAAGTTAGGAAAACCATATAATTATGTTGAATTGAATTACTTACAGAATGACCCATATAAAACGCGAAAATAATTAGTAGTCAGTTTTGGGTTGTTTTTTTCGACTTCTGATGATTTTTTTTGTGTGTGTATTAGCTCTAACCTTCATCTGTCAATTGACGTGAAAAATGCAAGCTGCGTTCAACCGTTGGTAAAAATCGGTTTCAACTGGTTTCTGTCAACTGATAGATGTTCAACGAGCCAATGTTTTGGTCGAAACTAGTCAGGTCGTTGTTCAACGGAGCAAGTTGAAATCAGTCGAAACCAATCCAGCTCGGCAGCAGGATTCGTTTCGACCTGGTAGAAATCGGTCGAAATCAATATGAAAGAGACAGGTGATCAACTGTCAATCCATGTCTACTTGTTTCGACCCGTTTCGACTAGACTCCATTGAACAGACTAGCAGTTTCATTGCAAACAGTATATCAGCAAGATGTACACTAAGAAGATAGTGACTAGTTTGTTTCTCGCCCAAAAATCTCCCAAGCAAATTGCGGCGGCTGTAGGATGCCATCTAGCGAATGTTTACCGCGTGAAGCGTTTCCTCCTTGATGGACCAAGTCCACGGAAGCCGGAAGGTGTATGGCCAAGGTTTCCAGTAACATCCATCTGGAGGCTGGCTAAGGCTGCGAATATCTCGAATTGTTCCATGCAACGATTGGTCAAAGATGACTTAAATGTATAATCAAAGGCAAGAGCAAAGCGCCACTGCAAGAGCAAAGCACTGCGACTTGAGCGCTCGAAGCTATTGCTGTCTACGTTGAAGAAGGGACAGTTGATTTTCGTGTTCTCAGCCGAGAAACTTTTTTCGATTGACCCGGTGTGCAATTCACGTACGGATAGATATATTTCACCTCTGAAGGCTAAGGATGTTCCAGAGGATGTGAAATTTAAGTTTACTACCAAGAATCCCATCAAGAGTCATGGGCCCTTATTCTGCGCCGCGCGTGACGTAAGGATTGTCACCTCACCTCGGAGTCACCGTGAGTTCTGTCACCTTATTCCCGGAGTCGATGGGGGTAAAGTGACAGAGGTGAGTGACTGAATGAACCCATGTGTCAAAATGGTGAAATTTGCGCTGATCGTTTGTGCCGGTGTTTACATTTCGAGTTTTGGAAATTGAATTTTAAAATAACGAGTGTAAATTCCACTTCTTCCGGGATCAGAATCGGATTGTACGGTTTCAGCAAGCTGATTGGAACGAAAAATGGGACAAATTTTGCTGCAAAAAGTGGAGTTTTCATAATTGCTGTACAAGCTCAATGTGGGCCCGGAAACAGCACCGAAATGGAGAAAAAAAATCCACATGAACGCATAAGTGGATGGCTGTTGCCTTAAAAGACCAGTGTTAAACTTCCGGATATCTACGAAACCTCAGCTGCTGTTTCAGGTTGGTTAAATAAGTTGCTGTTTAGTAAAACAGTTTAAGTAAAATTGTCTTTCGTTTTCATTTCAGCAGTATGTGGAAAAAAACTACCAAACGCTGGTAGGAACCAGTAAGTCAATCAACTCTACAGGCAGCTGGTGGAGGAGTTTTGCATGGACCGAATACTTCAATAGATGATGATTCAAAAAGGCAACCTGCGCTTTTCGCCTAGTGAAAATATTACCGACTCTTTCAGCAACGCCAATAGGCCAATACATCTTTTGTTGGTCAGTAACATCGCAAACGAATTTATTTTCTTGGCAGATTTGGATTAATGAGTGTAGAAACTACTAATGTTATTTTGGAGCAGATTTTTTCTTGATTTGATTGCTGAAAAATGATTTAGCTGACTAGCCTAGATTATTTACTGTTAGGCCAATTTCATATTTTCAAATCACAGTTTGCAAATACATTTTGGAAACAAATAAAACAAGATTTCTCATTTCCTGCTGGACATTTGTGAATTTAATTTATACATAGTGATGGGGGGGAAAATTACGAAAAAAAAAAAAAAATTTTTAAATTCAAACTACGCAAATATATGCGTTTTTGTACAAAAATTTGCCTCCTCTGACAATTCTCCTCTTCTGCGAATAAATTAATCAGATTGTTTTTAAAATCGTCATACTTCAACGTGATTAAACATGCAGAGTCTAATTATTCAGTTTTGCATTATTTTTCCATTAAATTTCTATCTCGTCGCCACCTGAAAAGGTACCGACAATTCTCACCTAAATTCGTCACCCGAGTGCGACAATTCTCACCCACGGTGACTACGAGAATAGGGTAAAGAACTCACAAAGTTCATCCGAAGTGACGTTCCTCACCTAAACCGACTATTGGAATAGAGTGACTTGGGTGACTCGACTAGCGTCACGTCATGCGCGGCGCAGAATATGGGTCATGGTATTTGGGGCGGTTCCTTCGAATGAATTGAATATGCCTCCTGTTTTCATAAAAGCTGGAGTAAAAGTTAATACTGAAGTCTACATGGAACATTTGAAAAAATCAGGGGCTTCTGTGGATTCGAGTAAACTTCGGTGAACCCCAGAATGTTGTTTTCCAACTACTGAAGCCCATGCTATACCTCGGAACGGACCCAAACCTGGCTGGAGGAGAATATGAAATTTTGACCGAAGAGTGTTTGGCCTCCGAGCAGCCAGGATTTAAACCCCCTCGACTATTTAGATGGACGTATGGCCTGTGGATCCTTTCACCCAAGTGTCAATTTTTTCAAAGCTTCCATCTCCATCTCTGAGGTGTGGGCTTCAATGTTAGAGGCTTATATTGCGAAGGTATGCTCCCGATTCAGATCTCGCCTGGAGAGAGTAGTTGAGAACGAATGTGGACACATAAATAGATTGATTGTTTCTTAATACGTCTTTCTACATGCCCGAATGACATAAAAGGCTTTGAAATTAAGTTAACATTAAGAAACTATAATCATCCGAATCTTACGTGGAGCTTTGATGAAATCACGAGCAGGTTTCCTATGAACGCATCCACCGGATCAGAGTTGACAGTTGTCGATACGACTTTAGCTGCTGGGCTCTCTCTAATGTGTTCAAGAGAAAACTTAAACGGTAGAGTTCTTGACTTGATTTTTCCAAATAGAACTGAAATAGCCCAGATTGTGGATCCCCCGAATTCTATCTTGCCAACTAACCGCCATCACCGACCGCATGTTATTTTACTCGATTGCTTTGTAGAAAATGTGGTAATCGAAGACGAATATCGTCTCGACCTCGATTTCAGAAAATGTAATTTTCGCCTTGTAATAGAAGCACAAGCATCCATAGATTGGTCACATCTTATCGGCAGCCTCTATCCCGATGAAGCTGTCTCGATCTTCTACGATTCTAGCTGCTAAGAATAGTTGCGCTTCACACTCCATAGAAATGACTTTTTCCAACATCAGTCGTACAAGCAACCTTGGTGGAACGCCGACCCTCGTCGTTTAAGAAACAGACTAAGCAAGATACGCGAACGATACTTCTTGAATAAAACAGCAGCAAACAAAGCCGATCTAGCATCAACGGAAGCTGATTATTCAGCGTTACGCAACACTCTTTTCAGGAGATACATAAATGATATGGAGAGGGAAGTTAAAAGCTACCAACGAAAACTTCGAACCATTGATTGCATTTGACATTAACATCCCTCAGCCGCTTCTAACCCATGATGAAGTCTTGACAGCTCTGAAAACTATCGATCCGTCGAAAGGACCAGGCCCAGATGGCATTCCGCCGTGTCTTATACTGGGCATTGCCGAACCACTGCAAATCATCTTCAATCGGTCACTTAACGAAGGTATTTTCCCTAGCATTTGGAAGACGGCCGCTATAACACCAATACACAAATCAGGAAACAGTCCTAGCGTGGAGAACTACAGACCTATTTCGATTCTCGGTTGCTTGTCAAAGGTTTTTGTGTCAATTATCTACGAGTCCACGAGAGACTTTACAACGCTGCTAAACCAATAATAACCGAACACCAACATGGTTTCATGAAAAAGAGATCAACGGTTTCGAATCTGATGAGCTACTCTGCCACACTACATACTGCTATCAGCAAAAAGCAACAAGTAGAAGCCATTTACATAGATTTTTCAATCGCAATCAGGAAAATACGCTGTGGCTTTCCGTCATGGCCTACTCTTACTTGACAAACCGACGAGCATTTGTGAATCTACGAGGAATCAGATCTCAGCCATTTGACGTCCTTTCCGGTGTCCCCTGGGCAGCCACATAGGACCACTAATCTTTATCCTTTTTGTTAACGGTCTTGCTTGTATTACTGAAATTCTCTAAATTGAAGCACGCAGAAGACCTTAAGATTTACCGGATCATCAAATCACCAGTGGACAGTGCAGCACTTCAAACCGACGTCTCGAAACTTTTGAACTGATGCAGGTCTCATGGGTTGGAAGCTTATGCCAGTAAATGCCGATGTATAACTTTCTGCAGAGCTAGAACTCCACTCCGTTTTGCCTACAAAATGGACACAGCAGAAATGGAACGAGTAGTTTCGATCAATTCTACGGCATGCTCATCGTGCCCCAATCGATGGTGCTCTGGTCTCCCCGAGTCAACAAGTTAAAATTAAAACGCGTTTTTAAATTGTTTATAGTGAAAAAAAATAATGATGGTGAAAATTGAGGAAGGAATCAAGATGATTTAACGATTAGTGAAGTGTTGTGGTCCAGGAAGACTAATTTTATAGACCAATTTCACATACGTTTAATCGTATCCATGATAATACACCCAGAACTTTTGCAAAATATTAAATCATACAGTTTCCGGGTTCTTGGTTTGACAGAAGTGGCTTGATTTGCGTTCCTTATAGGTTATATCTGCTTCCGGTACGTTTTGAGCCCAAGTTGCTCTTTAGCACGCATCGTGTTAGACGTCGAGGTCCCGACTTTTCTTGCCACATTCCGAACGGAAGCCGATAGTTTCTGTTTGTAGGCATCTCTGACCATTTTCTCGATAACAACTGGACCAGATTTTCGACCACTTCTCGGTGCATCTTCAAATGTACAATGTTCACCATACTTCTAATAGCTGTCCGTATCGCTCCGACGCTCACATCCACTTATTTGGCCAATGAGATTCTACTCACAGTGGACCTCTTGTGCCCGATACTTTTTCTCTTCTCCGGTGCAAGACCATGCATTTTGAAATGTTATCACAGACTTAATGTTTTTTTGATGTTATCACGTACAGAAATGTGTAAACAAAAGGACGCAGCCAGTAGAATTCGAATAAAAAACATTCGATTCAAAATGACAGTTTTCAAGGTGTGCTTTTCATTTCTGGAGCATTCTATAGTTGTTTTTTTTTTTAATATTTCTGTAAAGATGACAAGGAGATTCTTTTTTTGTTGAAAAATTAATACTATAGGAAGTATGAAACTAATCCTCATGAAGATTTATGGAAAATAGGAGTGCTTAAATCGCTCGGGTGATCGTTATGCCCTTATCTCCCCTAAGGCCGATGACATAGTGAGTGCGATGCGATGCGAATTGGCGGAAAATTTACGGACGCAGCCTACGCGAACTCGAGCGGCGGAACAAATTGACATCTGCTTCGCCGCGTTGAGTATGTCAGGTTTAAGCGATTCTCATACATTTTCATCAAATGTGGTTCACCGCATTGAATCGCATTCACCGCATCGCATCGCATCGTATTCACTATGTCATCGGCCTAACTCACATGATATAGCTGTTTTCCATGGTTTAATACGCGCCCTCCTTAAGGTGGCCATTATGCTTTTATCTTCCCTATGTGAATGTTATTTTGCGTGTTCAAAGTGAACCTGATGCATTCTCTCGACAATATTGCTTAAAACATTCAAAAGTGTTTGAATTCTATCCTTTTTCTGTTCTACAACCTAAAATTCGCAATTCGCAATCATTTTTGTTTCTTCTATGGAACCGAGCCTGCTTATGGTTTATTTATGTGCTAATTTACAAATTACCTGAAGGAAATTTTCCGCTGAACAACTTTGTCGAAGACCGTAACTTCGTATTTTAATAGACAAAAAAGTTATAAGGCGTTGAATGAGGGTATGTCTTTTGACATTGATAAATAATAAATTCGATTGGCATCACTGCTGGGTACCTGGCGAGATATTGCAAGACTACTTTTCATGCAGTTTTTCGCGAGGCTCCAGCAGTGATGTTAATTGAATTTATTGTTTATCAATGCGAAAAGACATACGCCTGTTAAACAGCTAATAACTTTCTTGCATAATAAGATACGAAGTTACGGTTTTGGACATCGTTGTTCAGCGGGAAATTTCCCTTAGGAAACTTATAAATTGGCACAAAAACCTTCAGCTGGCTTGGTTCCACGGAAGAAACGAAAATGATGTTGATTTTTCAGTACAAAATATTCAATTTTCCCATACAAACCTAAAATTTCAAATTTACTCATGTAAACGTTACTTAAAAATTCTGCAAAAAATCATGGATGAGTTTTGGACCAAAAAGAAGCTTTCAAGACCCCAGGGTTTTAAAAAATTCAAAAATGACTCCAAATCGACTCAGTCTACTACTACATTCATTTTATGCAAATTGACTTCATTCTTCCAAAGAAACTCATTCACCAAGTTGCGCTGATCATGCTTCATTCCTGCGTCTCGCTCCGAACCTTCCCAATCAATGACGGAATATTCCATTCTTAAATACCTGACAGTTACCTACATGTTACAGTTCAACTGTCTACCGGCCTGCTTTGATTGACATCTTCAACAGCTCCTTGAGAAAGCTCCCGGTAAAAAAAACGCGACATTTCTATCGTGTTTCCATTATTGTGATTGAATAAACTGTTGCGGTTTCCGTTTCTTTGACTGCTGATTCAACTGGATGCACTTTCAAATCTTGAGCAGCGAGCAGGCAAATAAGCGGGAAAGATCCGCTTATGTATCAATATTTGTTTTTTTCCTTGAGCGAGATGAGAGATGAAGTGTCACATGCGGATGACAGTTGCAAATTTCTAGTTTTCTGTGGCCAACTAGGGAATTGATATTTCTTTCACAACTTGAAAGGTGTGCTCTTGAAATTTGAATCAACTGAGTCAATTGCATGAAAAGAGTTGCAGTTTACTTATAAAAATATGTTTTTCAAGACGAATCAGCGTTTTAAATTGTTTTATTAATTTTTGAAAAGGGAAAAAAATACTTAGATTTTTTATTTTTACTGGAAAGATTTTTCTCAAACCAACGGCAGATTTCTTGCAGAAATTCATTTCAAATCCTCTTGAAAGTTAACGCGGCATTCAGACGGCGATTTTGTGCTTGCTTCTTGAACCGTGGGTTCTTAGCGACTTAGCGGAAGATTACATCTATTCAATTCCTCCAAAACGAGCTCCGTTTTGTCCGACGGATTTCGCTCGTTACGTTATCCTTTCAAAATAAAACCTCATTCCTTGGTGCTGTTTTGCATTTTTGTATTACACTCTCAATTCCCATTGGCGGACCATAGTTAGTTGCGGCTTTCTGACCGTCGTTGGCCGCTACTTGACCACTGCTAATCCGCCATCCGGGTGAAACGAACCGGAAATCACCAGGAACAACAACGACGACGTCCGAGCCTGACCATCGTTTAATAAATTTGCTCAAACGAATCCCACACATGAATGAACCAATGAAAATGAAGACCAACGGACACTTTTTGTGGCGACCGTCAGAAAAAAAAACCATTTTTGTTTTTCTTTACCGTCATACCAAAAATTATGCTTGAAATTTGTCCGGCTCTTTGAAGGTGCTGTTTAATTTTCTACTTGAAAAACTTTAGTGTTCAACTTGAAACGTAAATTACGGATTGATTTACCTATTCTTTAATTCCGTTGTTTTAATCCTGAAAAATAACGCTGTGTAATGTTACCAATGAAAAAAACTAGTTTTTTTTCCAAACCCTGGAATAGATAAACTTTGGAAACAAAAATGAAGCCTGATGATGACAGTTTTATTACTTTTTGGCGTTGATCTAAAAAAAAAACCCCTGAAAGTCTGCAATCATAAAACTTTGTTTCGCTTACTCATCATCCTTTTTTAACTCCCATTTTTTACCCTTCTCCCGGCAGGATCCAAACGGCAACGTCTCTCGACGGAAACGGACCACGACACCGGATCGGAATCGTCCCCGAGCAGCCCGCGCCTGAAAGGGGGGCTCTTTTCGTTGCCCATGAAGATGTCCCCGTCCCGAAATGGCCCGCCCAGCTCGCCGGAATCGGATCTGGATGTGGATTCGGCACCGGATGATTCGGTTGCGCCGGAGAATCTAAGCCTGAAGAAGGATACGTCTACTTCCAACAATGGCAATGGCAATGGAAATGGAGGTGGCGATAGTGTGCACAACAAATCGGTTTCACCCTCGGATCGGGCATCGCCTCCAGTAGGATTGGGGCTCAATGGGGTGCTAGCGAATGGGATCGCCGGAAGTGGATCGATGGCTAGTTTGGGCTTTTTGCCCTATCACGGGCAGGTTCCACAGTATCAGCACGGGCTTGGCGTTGGCGGGTCGCCAACCAGTACCCGGTCCCCGGTGGATGTTTTGCTTAGGTGAGTATCTTCAAATTTATTCAGAGATTGTCATGACGAATTTTTAAAGGTATTTGAATGATGTGGTTTCAAAAGTTCGCCTTATTAGGTACATCACAATCTTGATGATCACTCTTAATGATTACACGAGTCACTTTCTCTGAAAAAATCATTCGTGAGCTATAGTTTGACGAAACAGTGCAAACACCTGAGGAATTTTTCAGCTCACACACATTTAAGTTCTCCAAAAGCTATCGCGACCTAAAAATCGAGCGAAAACTGATTGATGTTTATCTTCTAGAATTTGGATTTTTTTGCGTCTCTCGGGCATTTTGATCTCTAACTACACTTTTTTAAGGTATCTCCAGAAATGTGGAAAATTCGAAAAATGTCTTAAGTTACAAATAAGACATTCCAGTTTCTTAGAATTCTCGGTTCAAATTTTCCAGAACATGAGTGTGTCTTAGGGTTGATTGACGACATCTAATGAGTCAAAGATTGTGGAAGTTTTTCATAAAATCCGATGAAATTCTCGTTTGATTTTCTGACTGAAAGGTGTCCAGCAAAAGAGCAATTTTTCATATCAGAAATATGATATTTGAGATTTATTAGCAAAAGTCAAGCAACCAAGCTGAATTCTTTGACTTCTTTGATTATCAGTTTCCATCAAACCAATCTATTCCTGTTAGTTCCTGTTAGTCAAGATCATTGACCATGGTAAATTGGTTAAGAAAACCCCAGAAATACGGACCTTGAAGCGCCTTAGAAGATTGTTCATGGATCGTTATTGCAAATCGGTGATTATAAGGAGTGTATTCGATAAAAATGCAAAACTTTGTTTTGTGAATAACGTTTGGATGCATGGATGGAAATTGATGAAATTTTTAGTGAACGAACACAAACACACAAAAAATTTCAATGAAATTTTATGTTTCCTCGAAGAGATTCCTTTTTACTTAACTCTAATTGTACAACTTTCGAGGATATGATGGCTAGCATCTTACAAATGCTAAAATCAGAAACCCACAGAAAGTGTACTATGTATGCCGTGATCGGGATTCGATCTCATGTTCGTTGGCTTAGAAGACTTGAAGGCTATCCTCTACGCCACGAACTGCGGCTGCTAAGCATCTTAGTAATGTAATGTATGCTAATTTGGGAACAATCTGTGAAGCGATTTTCGAGATAGCGTTTAGATACTTATTGACAAAAGATTTTTGGCAGGATCGAAAAAACTTCAAGCGTATCTCAGTGAGAGACCCAAAAATAGCTGGAAATCAACTCTTCGACCAAAGTTCATATGGTAAAACGTTTAAGGTGACTAAGTGAATCTAACAGTGAGCTAAAATTTGAATTAAAATGAAGATGATTAATTCCATGAAGTCAAGCAATGTAAGAGGTTTTATCAAGCGTAATCTGAAAATTTCAATGGGAAAGTGAAAAAAAGGTAAAAGGTTCCTGACTGGTTCATCTAGCTGACTAATAAACAGGCCTGAATTCCTAACTAGAAGGTAGAAAATTTACCCACCGGGGTAAACAAAATACGGTGTTCAATTCGTGCACAAAGTATTTAGACCGCTAGCGGGGTGATATTTTGAAAAAAAAAAAAAAATTAGTGAACAGCAAAACGAATTCTTTAGAAGGCTCCTGAAATGTTTCCAGCCAGAAACTTTTCGTTGACAAGTCTTGCCTATATTTTCCGAAGTTAAATAACGAGAAAAAATTGAAGAAAATGATGTCTAGTGCTTAAGGCGACTGATGATCTGTGAAAGCTGCAAATCAGTCAGTGTTTAATAACTATTGACACGATAAATGACTAAATATACAAAGAAGAATGCCTCCAAATGCAATCGTTTTCCCTGCATTGCAATTCAAAAGGTTCTATCAAGTTTATACTATGTTTTGGTTGGATTTGGAATCATGCCATTAAGCTAAAACTGTGGTGCAGTTTTTGTTTTTGTGCCGAAGGTGGACAATCGGCCGAATTTGCCACAATTTCAACCAAATAAAAAAATATCGAGTAAATCAGGAAATAGAAAACGCAATAAAAAGCTTTTAGGTATTTGAAAAAGGAAGATTCTTAGCTTACATTATAGATGGCTCGAGTGGTGCCCCAAAAAAAGAACAAAATATTTCTTTTTAAATAGGTCGTTTTCTCAAAAACCACTTGACCGAACGTCATAAAAATTTGCACATGTGAACATAATATTATTAGGCAGCTACGCTGAAAATGTCATTCATTTCCATTAATATATTTGAAAGTTATTCACGAAACAAAGTGTTGCATTTTTTTCGAATACACTCCATCGAATAGTCTAAAGTCAACTCGAATCTTACGTGAAGAAAAAGAGCCATTTTCCCTAAACCGGTAATACCGGTATTGAGGACTTTTACATGAACATTCAACAAAATGGAAGATCAAACGGCACTTAGGTGAAAAACGGGTACTAACTGAAACAATCGTTAAGTATATATGTAGTCTCTGTTGATTTGATCCTCTCAGAATTCTAGAATGTATTGTAACAACTGAAGTTACTGATTCAGCCAAAAAGTGGCATCCATCCGGTTCAGTACGAAACCCCGAATTTATTTTTGCAGTCCTTCCACGTTCCGGTGAGTCTCATGATGAGTTTATAAGCACCATCAAAGTTGAACCAGGAGTAGACAAACCAGCTTAATTTGAATTCATCATCGTCGGAAGTTTTCCGGAATGGCTCTTCAATCAACTGTGCTAAATGCCACATAATGAGCCTTTGTTGAAATTCGCATCGTTCCTAAAATTAAAAGAAATAAATCAAATTTTATTTGGATACTAAACTTATCCCTGCATTGTCTCAGGCCGATCGGAACTTGCGTGGTCAGATTCGTACGAACTATTTCAACTGAACCTTAGACCAACCACAAAATTCGATCGTTTTAGTGGGGGCTTTTTCTCAATATCAGGGAGCCGGAAGACCATTCCTTTAACTTTCCCAGACAAGCCCAACTAGATTCATTTTTTAGCTAAAAAAACTTACCGTTAGAAATATCTTGAAATTGTTATCCTGCATCCGGGTCGAAAATTTTCTGTTTCCAGTTTCTCAGTCGCGGAGGAGGATTGCTCTTCCTATTTTCTTCCAAGGCGAGCACTCGGAACCGGATCGCTTGACCTAAATATTCGATATAATCAGATACCGACTTTATTAAGATTAACCTTTCACCACATCGATACTTACAATACAATTGTTTCATTGGAGCTAGCAGCTCATATTTCCCTATTTCTTGTAGTAAACTTGACGATACCGTAAAAAAGCAGGAAAAACCGAAACCGAAACAACTGACGCGCTACAAAATTTACGAAGAAAACAAAAACAAAGATAAATTTTCAGTCAGTAAAATGCTGAATTTTTAACCATTTTGCAAATTTTCTGTAGAACATTCTAAATGGTTGAAATTCAACGATTGGCTATGGTTAAAAAACAAAAATTTTCGAAGTTCAAAGAGAAAAGCCGAAACCGGTTGAAAAAACTCGAAAATGGTTATAAAAAACGAGCGTGCAGCAGGATCCGAACAGAACGGTGAGTTTCAAAACCTCCCCTCAATTCGTAAATTGATCATGCCTCACCTTCAATAGACGATCTCTTACGATCTCTCTGATGAAAGCATACTTCACATCCAAATGCTTCATCCGCTGAGGGGTCCGCGTTGCCACGAAATTAGATTTCCAAAGATCATGTATGCGTGACCCGATAAAGATGATCGGAATCATCGGCATAATTTGCATCCATAATAAGTGCTTCCGGTTTCGCGTTTCTTCTATATACCGACGCCATTTCGATCATACGTCGAAGGTATAGCAGAATACGCTACAGGCCTCACCAGTCAGTGGCTATCCGCCTTGCTCAGTGCGCTAACCGCAGCACAGATATCTGGCCTCGAAGATGTCGCCAGGTATTGTAGACAACCAGGGGCGGTCCTAGAGTTGGCTCTTGGGGGGGGTGATTTTCTAAATTTTCAAAAATCAGTCATAACGAAGGTTCGTAAATATCTGTTTATTTAACGTTTATTTTGTGAAACAAAGTGGGAGGGGGGAGGGGGGGGGGTGGGTTTTCAGTTGCAAATAAGACTTGTATTTTGTAGGTTTGTATAGTTATAGGTTTGTAATTTAAAAAATTTGACATTAGAGAAAAATAGTGAAAACTTTTAACAATTTTTCTCAATACACTTGTTTTGATATCCTTTTATAAAACAATCTGCGAATATTAGATGTTCACTGCGAAAAAGTGTTGATAAAAAGATAATTTTCGTAACTTTTACAGTTGGTAGTTCAAAAATTATAACTTTAAAAATTCTTTAAAGAATTTCCCGATATAAATGTCATTTCACAAGTGAAAATTAAACAAACATTTTCGTAGAAGAAAATGTAAAAAAAATTTTCAAGTTTTCCATAATATTTTTACTAGGCATCTCAATATCAGCGTACGAGCGTACCCCACGAAAATTTTAATGATTCTCATTTTGCAACAATTCCAAAACAATCATTTGAGAAAAGTTTTCGTTATTAAGTGCTCTGAATCAAAAACTGAATGTTTAATTATTTTTCTGAAGTATTTTGCAAAATCGTGGTTCGAAAGTATCGAATTATTATTAATTCTTGCTCCAATTCTTCAATTTTTAAATAAAAATTGAATTCTAAAGATCATCAAAATCACATTCTTTGATATGAAGCTTTTGGAACTTCATTTTTATTTGTTTTTCTTGAATTTCAAGCTAGATTTTTATTTTATTGTAACTAAATCCAAAGAAATAGTGAAAATATGTATTTTTTCTTCATGCTCTCCATATTTCTAAACTTGTTGTATAATGTTTGAATAAAATAAAAGAATATTGAATATAGAGTTAATTTCTGAAATTTTAAACTATTTCAATATTTTAGTGAAAAGCCAAATCAATTGCAATCGAAATAACTATACTTTCAGATTCAGAGTGGATTTTTAACCTAAATTATTAAGCTGGATTTCTACTCAAAATTTCAAATATTATTGTGTGGATGAGCTAAAACAGTATCGGCGATTTAATTAGTCCGAATCTTTGCAATCCAGCCGTGTTGGTCAAAAATTAGAAAAATGTCTTCCGAATGCTCAACTTGAGCGATTGCCTTGAGTCCTCCCAAGTCAGTCATAGCAAGTTTTTGTAGTCTATACTTTGAAAACTGATTTTGGAAATAAATTTCTGAACTAGAATTTTAATCAGATTTCATCCATCACCTCTTCTTTCAGAAGTAGTATTTCCAGTGTATTTAGAATCCTTATGCAAGAATAATCAAAACAGGTGAAAAACATTATTTTTTCGTGCTTTCTATAGAATTTGAAGCATAACTGATATCAAGTTTCAACCATTAATCTAAGTTTTGTATTTTTAATGTAATTTTTTATTACCATAAAATCCCCATTATTGAAATTTATTTTTATAATTTTAATCATAATTTGGTCTCAGAACAACTTAATCGTTACCATTTCTTACTTAATTTACTTAATTTTGAAAGTTTCAACAACTTGTCTAACTTGTAAGATAAAAAAGTTATGGACGAAACAAGTTTGCAAACTGTAGCTAAAGTTATAACGAAGTTAGTCTGAAAAAACATTTTCACTAAATAGCCAAAAAGCGAAAAAAAAAACTAATGAGCATTAAAGATAAGTTATCAGATTAGCGAAACGTTGTTTGATGACAGAGATACGCACGAAATTAAATTGCATGTTTCGCATGATCCCCATACACCGTACTGAGGGGTGAGCCCAAACTTTTGATCGATAACTGAAGTAGCTCTGCACTATGCAAATTTTTAGCACCAAATTTAAAAAAAATGTGTTTTGAAATTTATGAAAAAAGATTCAAATGCAACTCAAATTTGAAAATTCGGTACACCCAACCCTGAACTGATCGGATTTAAATATAAAGTGCGATTTTTTGGAAATTTTCCAACTTTAGGCCAAGTTTAAGTCACATTCAGTCAAAGGGGGTGATCCCAAACTTATGGCCGACAGCGTATATGGTCTGCAAATTCGAATTCAACGCTGTAAGTACATCAACAAAAGTTATTTGGTGAAATTCGGTCCAGGGAATTGCAAGTTACAGCTGCTTAAAGTTTGGCAAGTTACAGCTGCTTAAAGTTTTTTTCAATTTTCAGCTATTAAGTGATTAATAAATTCTTTTATTGAACAACCCCCCCACGGAGTGGAAAATTTTGAGAATTCAAAAGTACACCTACTAGGAAAAGTTTTTAGTTTTTATATAAAGTCCAGCGTTTGCGAGTACTTCGTAACGGTTTTTTGTCGCTTGGGGGGGGTGATCACCCCGATCACCCCCCCCATAGGACCGCGCATGTAGACAACCGATCAATTCTTTGAACGGCTGCTCGGTAATAACTTGACGATTCGAAGTTCCTCTTCCCCATTATCAGCGGCTACGTTAGGCACGTAGCGTCGAGTAACTTCTCCTGTTCGCTGACCTCTTCTCTGGGTCGGTTCAGGATTGACGGCCATCAACGTCATCGTCGCCACCGCTACTCTGTAACGAGAGCGTTAGTTTACTGTTGAGTGTAGTGAGAATCATAGTTAAAATTGAGAAACACACCACTAGTCGACACCAGGTAGAGCTGAAGGACGCGTTATGGTAATAGTAACGCTAACGCATCGAAGCGTAAGCGTAAGGAAAATTATTGGACGGACCGTAAATGTCTATGACCGGAGTAAGGGATCAATAGCCTAGCTCAAAAACAGGCTCACTTGGAACCATAAATTCGAGACTTCGACATCACCAAGAATCAACCAGTAGGCAATCCAGCGAGTTATCTGGGACACACAGCTAACAAGGTAACCGCCATTTTAAACCCCGTACCCGGCGTCCGACTAATCCATTTCCGAATCCCATCATGCGCCTAAGGACCCCTAAGTTTTAGCTGAATAATACCATCAGCTTCATCTGTCGATCCACCGAAGGTTTACCTTTGAGGTCGCCATTCAGAGAATCGCCCACCCAAACTGCGCATGTCGTAAACTACAAGCCGATACCCAGCGTGTTCGTCCTTCGTTGTCACAACCCACCAAGAGATCCTTGGATCCCTTTTACCAACCGTCGGGAAGACGCGAGAAGGTAATCGAGCCAACAACACCCCACAGCACCCGACACCATTGTCATCTCGGCAACACGAGTTAGAACAGTTTTTTTTTACTTGGGGAAAATCCTCATATCGGGGGAAGTGAACCAACAAAAAGCCATTCGCCCAGAGTCACGTTAGTGCGTTACGATTTCGGGAAAATAAAGTGGGAGTTCTCTGACCAATTCAAAGTGTTTCCTTGAATCCGCGATTCCTTTTTACGATTGCCGACCCTGAGGCTACAGGGGGGTTCTTGCTCCACTGAGCAGTAGATTAGCCGATGGTTACAACTCTCGTAATAGCTCTCGTCTCGCACCATGTGCTGACGAATCGATGACGAATCGTGGCTTTCGTTGATTCTGGTGACTGATAACCTCAACGTGCAAACGTTCAGCATGTTTCGCTAGTAGCGTTCGGGTAACCCTAGAAAAACATAATCTTTAGGCTAACACGGCTTTTTTCTCGATGATTCCAAGAATCAGCTCCAAAGTCCGAGATTCATCTTATCGGTTTTCAGCTTCATGGAGTGTTGCTCCAACGCTTTGAGCGATCCAAAAAGCCGGATGGCAACGTTCTGCAGTATGCCTTCAATCCGTCTCTGATGCACTGCGTTGCACTTCCTCCAAATCCACAGAAAAATCGTACTGCAAGCTTGAATCAGTTTACGCGTGCTAATTGCTACGTAGCACCACATTACGAGAGTAACCCTCTCGGCAAACAGCTTCTTCCAATCTCCAATGCGGGCTAATCCTCCATCTGGAGCATTCGTATCTGACCAATCCTGGTTCCAGATCCCGAGAGTCCTCCTTCTGGCCGTCGGAAATTAAACCACGCTGCTAACGGCAGCGCAGCTCGTGGCGGCATCGAGAGTAACCCTCTCGGAACCCGACTTCCCGGCCTCGAACTCCAGAGGCAACTTTTGGATGACCTGGAGCATCCCGTCGCCTCTGCGCTTGGATCAGCTTATTACTGCTGACCACAGTTCACAACCAAAGCACGAGAATAACCCTCTCGGCTTTCAGCACCCTCCCCGTCGTCGGACGTGAGCTCGCGCTTGCTAACCACAGCGTGGCTCGTGACGGCATCGAGACCCTCTCGGTCCACGAATCTCCCTCTGAAGAAACTTCCTGGCTGGCCTGAGACATCTCGCTGGCTGGTCTCTGCGCTGACAGTCATCTATCAGCTGGATGCCCCTCGACCTGGCTGATCTTTCTGCGCTGGTAGCTGATGAACTTGTTAACCGCAAGTATTGAGAGCACCCACTTACTCGTTTTCCAATTTTTTAGACGTAGGTATCTGGGCCCATAACCTGTTGAAAACAAAGTAACAACCCAGCAAACATTTTTGTAGGTATATTTCTCAACAAACTTTGCTATACGCTTCATATACATTATAAAATCATCTTATATAACTCGAAAAAACAGCATTTACGTACTAAAGTGGAGGCAATATACATACATATTTTTAACTTCTGGCTTATGCGATAAGTGTTGTAAAAATTGGACGATATACAACACCTTTTACCGAACATCCTGACAGTATGCGAGAGAGCGCAAGTTTTGCTCTCAATGCATGCAAACCGTTGCCAGCGACAATATTTGCTGCTTCTCTCATTGGATAGTTTAACCAAATGGACCCTCTGATTTTTAGAAATCTGGTTGCACTGCTAATCGCAGAGAGAACAACAAGGTTGTTTTCTCACTTGAATCCCGCACGCGGGAGACAAATTCGCAAACATGGCGCAATTTTGTCATATACGAGTCGGTAGACTTTAACTAACCATTTTTACGATCATTTACTTGGTTTGGTAGGAATTACGATTCGCATTAACATTGTTAACGAGTTGAGCTGACATTTTTAATGCGAAGTTATGTTTGCTGGGAATGCAGTCATTGCTGATGACAGCTGATGATGATGTACACGGTACAAATGTTTACAACATCACACTGTGAAGCCAAACAAGTCAAACTAGGTTCGTGGTAACGCAGCAGTGATGCCAGATATTCTGAGTGGTTAGCTCAGAATATCACACATAATTGGGTACATTAATAAGTAAGGATATTACTTCAGTGTAGCAATGTTAACGGCTATCGCTTTTGTTTGTGACATAACAAAGAAAGTGAATAAACGATAATTCTATTCCACCACTGAAATCTGCGTTGAATCGTTCATTTCAACAAGAACAAATATAGACTAACAATAAATTGAACAAATTACATTTTGAATCAAGCTCAGGCATTTCCATTCGTGCAGCTTGTTGGGCTCGAACCAATTCATGCCTTTTTTTCAAAGGAGTATGCCTATGCGTTTCGTTGGCTATGGGCTGTGGTATCTTGATATAAATCGTCTTTGCGCTCCCACCATACAGACCATACAGACAATATATGAGAGCCCAACTCAACCGACGATGTTTAGCAATCGATAGCACAATTGACCTTTGTAGAGTGTAGCAAGCTATCAAGTCAGTTGTGTGGCAGTCTGGATTTGGATCTTAATAAGGTCTAGACCCGGGACTCCACATGGGCTATGACATGGTCAGTTTGGTACTTCTATTTTGCTGACAATGAATAGCTAGAAAATGGTGTATCATAAACGTGATACACCAATCGTTCAGTTCCTCTAAAGGTTGTTTTGTTTATCAGTGAGATTTGTTAATGGATTATTTTTTCTATAGAACGATTCATAACGAATCCCTCCAAATCTGCCAAACAACGTTTTTCGTTAAGTCTGACCCGTTTTCTCACCTGAAGTATTTTCTACAAATTTGCATCGCTCTGCTACTTTCACCTTCACCAAACATGATAGAAACTTGAATATTTTTCCACCAATTTGAAGAAAGAGGAAGTGCAAACCAGCGTTTTAAATTGCGCGGATTTTATTTTTATGTGAAATTTTTGATTTTGAGAAAAGAATCATTTTACAATTTATTTATTAATAAAATTGTTTTCACTTCAGCTTTACGATTTACTTACATTATGCAAACTTCTAAAAATAGCTTCGTTCTGAAATATTGTACAGCCTTTCAGACCTTTTCCATCCAAAATTTCTAATTTTAAATTGTTTAAACGAAAATTTAACGAAATCAATAATTATAACATTTTTTCCTAACCATAACTTTCAGAGTTTTCCCAAACCGGCGCAGAACCGAGGTGGAACAACTGCTGCAACGGTACCGAGGTGACGTTGTCCAGGCCATGGAGGCCATGCTTTGCGGCGATGATGGCCTACACTCGAGTATGAAGTAAGTCCTATTTTCTTATCTGGCAATACCTACCTACCTACCTAAGGGTCCAGCGCCGATTGACCGGCGCATAGGGCTGAGATAAAAGATCTCCACTGCTGGCGATCCGGAGCCAGCGTCTTCACTTGCTGCCAGCCAAGGTTCTCGTCAACTGTGCGGATTTCAGCGGCTAGACTTCGCCGCCACGAGCTTTTGGGCCTGCCTCTTCTTCGATGCCCATCTGGATTCCAGTCAAGCGCCTCTCTGCAAATCTCGTTTTCATCTCTTCGCAGCGTGTGCCCAATCCATCTCCACTTACGTTCCCGAATCTCGATTTCTAGCGCCTTTTGATGACACCGGCGATGAAGTTCAACGTTTGAGATCCAGTTGCCAGGCCACCAAGCGCGGATGATGTTCCGCAGGCACCGATTCACAAAAACTTGCAGTTTTCGCGTCGTCACCGCATATGTGCACCAAGTCTCACACCCGTACAGCAATACGGATTTGACGTTTGAGTTGAAGATTCGGATCTTAGTTCGTAGAGAGATCTGGCGTGACCGCCAGATGTTTCGGAGACTCGCAAACGCAAATCGGGCTTTTCTGATCCGGGTTTCGATGTCCTTCTTGGTACCACCATCAGGCGTAATCTGGCTACCAAGATACTGGAAGCACTCCACTGTCTCAACCTGTTGTCCAGCTACCACGAAATTGGAACGATTTTCTGTATTGATTTCCATCGACTTGGTCTTTCCGACATTGATTTTGAGACCTGCTGCCTTGGAGCTTTCGGTGAGGTCGTCGAGTTTGCTCTGCATGTCTTGTTGTGTTTGGGCGAGCAAAACAATATCGTCTGCCAGGTCAAGGTCGTTCAGTTGCTCCATGGTTGAAGGATTCCACGGCAATCCTCGGTTTGGTCTACAGTCAATCGATCCAGTCAAGATCTCATCCATTACGATGAGAAAAAGCAGCGGTGACAAAATACATCCTTGTCTCAC
Source organism: Uranotaenia lowii (assembly GCF_029784155.1). Classification (NCBI taxonomy): domain Eukaryota; kingdom Metazoa; phylum Arthropoda; class Insecta; order Diptera; family Culicidae; genus Uranotaenia; species Uranotaenia lowii. The sequence goes on along the minus strand of NC_073691.1, from coordinate 55,979,083 downwards.
TCCAGCAGTTACCGGGATTGGTTCGGACAAGACACCGTCGTGTAAGACCTTGCACGAAAATGCCTCGTACTGTGCTTCGATGAGATGGACTAGTTTCTCTGGGACCCCTCGTCGTCTAAGAGCAGCCCAGATGTTTTCGTGGTTCAGTCGGTCAAATGTTTTTTCGAAATCAACGAACACCAGCAGAAGAGAGTCCTGGAATTCGTTGATTTGTTCCAGTATTATTCGTAGCGTTGTGATGTGGTCCACACATGATCGTCCGGATCGGAATCCAGCTTGTTGCCGTCGGAGTGTAGCGTCGATTTTCTCCTGGATCCTGTTCAGGATCACTTTGCAGAGTACTTTAAGGGTTGTACAGATCAAAGTTATGCCACGCCAGTTACCGCACTCTGTTAGGTCTCCTTTCTTTGGGACCTTTACGAGGATACCCTGCATCCAGTCGGCCGGGAATGTTGCAGTATCCCAAATGTCAGCGAAAAGACGGTGCAACATTTGTGCTGACAAGGCAGGGTCGGCTTTGAGCATTTCAGCAGGAATGCAATCGATTCCAGGCGCTTTGTTGGATTTCATGTCCTTGATTGCCGCTTCTATTTCAGCCAGCGTGGGCGCTTCCGAGTTGACGCCATTAATGCGACTTACTGTGGGCGCCTCGAGCTGCGGGTTCTGTTGGCCATTGCTATTTGTAACTCGGAAAAGTTGATCAAAATGCTCAGTCCAACGCTTGAGCTGATCTGTTCGATCTGTCAGCAGCTGACCTGCTCGGTTTTTCAGCGGCATTCTTGCATTAGTCCTTGCACCACTAAGGCGGCGAGAAATATCATATAATAATCGGATATCTCCAATGGCGGCGGCTCTTTCTCCCTCTTCGGCTAGGGAGTTTGTCCAGGCTCTCTTGTCTCGTCTACAAGCTCGTTTAACTGCCTTTTCCAGCTCCGCATATCGTAAGCGGGCGGCTGCTTTGGCTGACCCGGTACATGCCTGCTCAATTCCGACTTTCGCCTTTCTCCGATCATCGATCATCCTCCAGGTTTCATCCGACATCCATTCACTTCGTCTTCCACAAACTTTACCGAGAGTACCATGGCTCGTCGTGATAAAGGCATTCTTGATTCCACACCACTGTTCTTCGACTGTTCCGTCTGTCGGCAGTTCCGAGGCTCGGGATTCTAGCTGTTCAACGTATGCCCTTTTCACCTCTGGATTCTCCAACCGGCGGACGTCGTATCGACACCCGACTTTCTCCTCGCGCCGTTGGACACGCGCAACCCTCAGTCGTATCTCGCCAAGGACGAGGTGATGGTCGGATGCAATGTCTGCGCTTCGTTTGTTGCGGACATCAAGAAGGCTCCTTCTCCATTTTCGACTGATGCAGATGTGGTCAATTTGATTTTCTGTTCGGCCATCTCGGGATACCCAAGTGACCTTATGTGCTGGTCGATGGGGGAATACCGATCCACCGATCACCATGTAGTTGTTGCCACAAAATTCACAAACAGCTCTTCGTTTTCGCTGATCTGTCCTAGACCATGGCGCCCCATGATGCGCTCAAAGTCCTGATTATCGGAGCCAATCTTTGCGTTGAAGTCGCCTAAGTGGATTTGAATGTCACCCTTCGGAATTCTCTCAACCACGCTGTTCAATTGACTGTAAAACTGCTCTTTCTCCTGCAAATCGGCAACGTCAGTTGGCGCATAACACTGGACCATTGTAAGGTTTCTAACCCGTGTTCTGAATCTGGCTACGATTATTCTTTCGTTTATCGGTTCCCATCTTATGAGGGCCGCATGGGCCTGCGGGCTTAACAGGAAACCAACTCCTCGTTCCCGAGTAGCATGTTCTCCTCGTATGCCAGAGTAAAGCAGTACTTGCCCGGACTGTGTCTTGTGTTCTCCAGTGTTAGGCCAACGGACTTCGCTCAGTCCCAATATCTCTAGCTTGAGGGGGCTAGCTTCTCTAGCAAGTTGAGCCAGCTTTCCTGGCTGGGCAAGGGTCAAAACATTCCAAGTTCCAATTGTAGTCCGTGTTTTCATGCTAAAAGTCGTTGCCAAAGTTCCAATTCGGTTATTTCTTCTCTCAGTTTCTGTAACAATATAAGGTATCAGGAGCAGTAGGTTGTTAGCCTAAAGTCCCTTATCTGGCAATACACTTTCACTTTTTTTTTTTTCTATTATCTATTTGATCACTAATTTGTTCCTTTCTCTGTCTTCCCATCAGTCTCCCGAATCCGACCTCCCCGTTCGCCATGAAATCTGCCTTTTCCCCGCTGCTCCCGCCGGGAGCCTTCGGAGCGCCAGCCGTAAGCCGCAGCTACTCTTCGTTCCTGCAAGCACACCAGGCCCACGCAGCCAAGCGGTTTCTCTCGGCCCCGTACGCCGGAACTGGATACCTGCCGACGGTTTTGCAGGATCAACAGGAACAACAGGGTGAACATGCCAACGGTGGATCTTCGTCCACTTCCTCTGGAGCTAGCGGGGGAGGTCCCTGTGGCGAGGGACAGGAATAATATACATTCATTAATCTGTAAGATTTTTTGAGGTCCCCGGATGAATCGAGGCTTATCGTGTAATCAATTGTGTAACATAGACGTACTTTTTTGAGTCGATTTTTTGTGTAAGTTTCGTTTCCTGATTTTTTAAAATAATTTTTCCTTTTTTCATTGTACAGAATTTAGTGTAGTTAAAACAGGAAAACAATCAAAATAGGACAAGCATGTTTCCAGTTAGAACCTTTGAATACGTAATTGATTATGATCTAGTTGAATCGGATGAAATATTTTTGTAAATAGTGGAAAACTTTATCATTAGGATATTAGTAGAACAGATTCAAATGGTTCCAGAATAATGTTGATCATCCGTTCATGTGTATGTATGATTGAAACAAAGTAAAGGGGTTTCATTATGTATAATTGATCTAAGTTGTAAATCAGCAATAACGATGTGATCCACATCTTCAGAATAGCTACAACAATCTGAGAAGAGAAAAAAATGGAAATATATGAACCACAAAAAATAGGAATCAAATTTATAACGAACAGACAAAAACAAAAAAAACAAGTTAAACCTCCTAGCTTCCTTATCCAATCGTAATCGGAAATCGCTAACCCGCTAACACTAATACGTAAATATCAAACAAAACAAAACTATAACAAATTATGCTTAAACTTGTAGCCTTAAGACCCACACTCTGAGCAGAGGAATCTCTCGAACTCAACTGCTCCATTTCGCGATCAAACAAACAGACATTTCCTTCCCCCCTCGAAATCTTGTAGTGTATATCAACCGACTACCCCCAGTGAAATAAAGAAGGTGCCATAATCATGCCGAAATAAAAAAAAAGTAAATATCTAGAGACGATTATTCTTATTTCTTCCCCTTGACGGGGGTTGCGTTTCACAGACCTTGCCAAACCAAGAAGTGCCGAAAAAATCCTTGAAATTTGATACAGGAATCCTTTTGCCGGTGTTCTTAAGCCGCTCGCTCAACTGAAGAACATAATGTTTGTAGCATAAAATAGAAGATTTCATTTTTAAATTTTAAGGTCCTTTCACCTGCATCTTAGAACCTTCTAAGAAGATTTAAATAAAAAAGGAGAATCTGTAGGTACTGAAAAGAAATTTGGGAATTGTTATTTAACACATAAACTAAATTTTGAATCTGATTTTAAATCCTGAGTAAGGATAAAGTTCATCAAAAATTCCAAAAACGTTTGTGGGGTTAAAACCAAAACAGAATGATCTTTCAAATCAAAGTAACAAATCTATTAATCTTCACTTCTCACAAGAGTGAACCCGATCAGGAGGGAAAAACTAAATTATATCAAGATGAGATATTTTGATACTAATTTTTTCCTATCTAAATGAGTTATTATTCAGTACTCGTAGGATGTTAAAATATCTCAAATTATATCAAAAAATCTATACGATCATAGCTAAATTATATCAATTTTAGATATGCTCCTTTCAAGATTATATCTCGTTCAGATAGCATAGTTTGATATTGGGCAGAACAAAACCTATCAAAATTATAACTTATCAAGATATGAGTGCTTCGAGAAAAATTACTAGTGGAATGTCGATAAATCATATTAATTGCTAAAACGATGTTCCATTTTTGGTTTCCCATAAATTGGATCCAATCATAGGATCTGTTGAGCGAAACTCGTTAATGTACGGTTTGGGCTGTTGACTTCGATTTCCGTGTTTCAGAAAAAAGTTGCACATATATCAAAATAAGATATAATCATTTTATTTTGGGACAACCCGAAAAAAATCTTTATCATTGAAAATTATCTCAACCCCATTCAAGTCTGTCAATCAGAATAAGATATAATTAAGATTGGAGAAACTTAAAATCTAAATTTTTCAGTACCGTAAACTGGGGGAACTTTGATCAGCGGGGTAACTTTGATCAAGAAGAAATTTTTGCAGATAAACATCATTAACTAAGTATAAAGTTAAAATATCTGAAAACTGTTTACTACGTTTGAAAGCCTGTAAATTCAGTTACAAATAAGCTAAATTTGGTTTTTATTAGGAGATTTTTTATATTATTTAAAATATAATTTTGAAATCTTAAAATATCTGGTTTTTCGAAGGCTTACAAACAAACATCTCTCCTGATCAAATTTAAGCATTTAGGAGCAAATGGGTTGTTTAATGTGAAAGTTCAACTATTTTTCTTGGTTTAGGTTATGTTTAAGTGTTATTTTTATGGTCATTTGATGATAATTTTTGGATATTGAAAAAAATCGGTCATTTTACATGAAAAAGCCTGTATAGGAAAAATGGCTAAAAACCCTATCAAATGGTAAAGTTTGAAGAAAAAAAGAACGTGGGAACAGTACGAAGACTTAGGGAATTGCATGAAGGTAAAATTTGATTTGTTTTTGAGGCCAAAAAATATTGAAAAATGTTTATAATTTTTGCCCCTAAATGTATGCAGCAACATTGTCCATCTTTCGAGTATATTTGTTTTTGAAAGAAATCGTTGAAAAATTCAATTGAGTCCAAACAAAAAATTACTGTTATCGATGTTTTGAGCCTTCTGTGCATAATGGCATCAAAACAATAAATTTGAAGATGTTGAGATATGTAAGAATCATAGTGATCAAAGTTACCCCGAAACTCGAAATCTGTATTTATAACAAACATTTAATTATGACCACAAATGTCGTTTGAATTTACTGCAATCCATAATCATGTTTAAAACTCCCCACCTCAGTAAGGGTTTTAAAGCTTTTAAGTATTACGAAAAAGCAACCCTTCCCAAAATATTCTAAAATGAATGAAAAAAGTGATCAAAGTTCCCCCAGTTTACGGTACTTAATTATAACTGAATCAGATGTAAATATCTTGGTGAGATACGTTTGAGTTATTATTTTGATATGCTCTCCTGATCGGGAAAGCATCTTCAGTCAAAAAAAAAAAACAAGTTAAATTGAAATTCCCTTGGAACTCATCACCACCAAAACGACTTAGAGACTTCCAATGAACAGTAGCCAAATTAATTAAGTTCAAGCACCCTGTTGAGTGATACAAATTTGATTAAATTCTCATTCAACCCCCGTCCTGTCTCCCAGTGCGATGATGATTGTCGAAATTCCTGATACAAAAGAAGAAGAGGAGATAAAACCGCCAGAACCAGCTGCCGCATGATAAGTTTTCATGTAGATACAGGACCTACCTTCGTACTTAGGCTTCGAGAGACAGGAGCCGAAACGATATGATGGCAGATTCCCGAAAAGCCCGTGGACGAAGAAGACAATGGAAATTGTTTCCAAAATAGAGATGGGAGGATTCTAACCCCTTTTCCAAACCAACTAGGGAGGTAGGAACCCACTTGAACTTCCGATTCTTGCATTTTCCATCCACAGTCGAAGCTTTTATGACACACCGGGACTTCTGGTGTGTGTCTCCTAAAATGAATGGTTTCTCTTCCTCCAGTCGCCTTTGGGCGGAAGTGGGAATAAATACACACCGCCGCCAGTTATTATTATATGGCAAATTAGGGGTGACCGCTGATTTGTCGCCTGGTTATTGGAGGTAGAGGAAAGGGGCAAAGCAAGAAATAATAGGTAGGCATTTCTTTGGAAATTATTACATGTATTGAGGACGAATTAATTATAAATTTAAAAATATGCTTTTATGAAATGATATCGATTTATCATTTCAATTACGTATCACACAATAACGCTGAGATTCTCAGCATGAGAAAAAGGCCCACTTTATGATCAGATAATCAATTGATTATCTTCGTGTACTTTTTAAAAAACGTCGTATTTATAAAACAAAACTAAAAGCTTCATGGATTCATGAAGTTATTTGTTTTCATTAAGCATACAGTATGACCCATAAAAATGCAAAAATGTTTTGTGGGTGGTTATTGACGGCTTGTGATGATTTTTTTGTGCGTGTTTTAGCTCTAACCTCACTCTGTCAATTGACGTAAAAAGTGAAGCTGTACTGTAAACGGTATATCGGCAAGATGTCCACAAAGAAGATAGTGACTAGTTTGCTTTTGACCCAAAAACCTTCCAAGCAAATTGCGGCGGCTGTAGGATGCCATCTAGCGAATGTTTATCGCATGAAACGTTCCCTCCTTGATGGACAATGGAAGCCGGGATTAAAGGCCGCGCACTGTCAAAGAGGTAAAATCGATCAAGACGAAAGTGAAGCGACATCTATCTATCCAATAAATCTTTCGGTATTACTTGAAGACTTAAATGTATCACCAAAGGCAAGAGCAAAGCACCATTTGATAACAGAACGAATTAAAACACTGCAACTTCAGAGCTCGAAGCGACTGCTGTCTACGTTGAAAAAGTAGCAGCTGATCGATGTGTTTTCAGACGAGAAACTTATTTCGATTGACCTGGTGTCCAACTCACGTACTGATCGGCATACCCAAACAACCAATAGTCTCGTTGAACAGGTCAAGCACAGCTTAATCAGCTGAATCAATGTGTTGAAGTTCGTTTTATTCAGCCCAAAATTTAAGTTCTTTTTAAAACTTAGAAGTTCCATTACAGATTTCCTTCTGTTCAGCTGACAAGTAATCGTTTAATCAGCAAAAACAAAAAAAAAATCTCTTCTCTCTTACTTCGGTCACCACCAAGCCCTATTTTGATACTCTGTTGCCCTCCATGTGGAGCTGCCGTTTTCTCGGCATCCACCTTTATTCCTCCCTTCACCTCAATCCATCTTACTTAAATGCTTTGTTTTTGATATTGTTCGATACTAGACTTACTTAACTTAATGTTTCCGCGCCGATCCTTTGGTGCATAGGGTCGTGGTGAAAGATCTCGTCAACAGTGTCAGCGTCAATTGGTTCTAGTCAAGACTCTCGTCGACAGTTCGTATTTCGGCGGCTAGGCTTCGCCGCCACCAGTTTCTGGGTCTGCTTCTTCTTCGATGTCTTTCTGGATTCCATTCAAGTGCCTCTTTGCAAATCTCGCTCTCATCTTTTCGCAACGTGTGCCAAATCCATCTTCACTTACGTTCCCGAATCTCCATTTCTAGCGCCCTTTGATGACACCGGCGATGTAGTTCCTCATTTGATATCCAGATGCCTGGCCACCAAGCGCGGATGATGTTCCGCAGGCAGTGACAAATACTTGCAGTTTTTGCGTCGTTACCGCATATGTGCACAAAGTTTCGCACCCATACAACAATACGGATTTGTTTTTGGGGTTAAAGGTTCGAATATTCGTTCGTATAGATATCTGACGTGAGCGCCAGATATTCCGGAGACTTGCAAACGCAAACCGGGCTTTTCTGATTCGGGTTTCGATATCTTTCTTGGTACCACCATCAGGCGTTATCTGGCTACCAAGATACCGGAAGCACTCCACTTTCCCAACCCATTGTCCAGCTACTACTTTGCTCTTTTTTAAAATGAAAGACAATTTATCAGGGAAACGAACTTATTTCTTCAATTCTTGTGTTTATGTTCCTATATGTACAAACAGTCTGAAAGAAATCCAACACTTTATGCATTCATGTCATGGTACTTTAGGTTTCCCTACTTTGTTGAGTTCACCAAATGATGAATTGAAATGGAAAGCATCACAAATCGATTAAAATCTATTTTTTTCGTTCAAAACAAGTTTAATATTTCACTAGCAGTAGGGGAGAATAGGGATACTTGATCCCCTTTTCTTATTGGGAAAATTTAGCAACTCGCCGTCTTTTGCATTTTCTGACAGCGTGTAATTTCAAATTTATATGCTCCAAAAGTAACAACGGTACATGAACTCGTAGAAGAACTAGAAAAAACTTGTAAAATCCGTCATGGCATTCTTCTTATAAAAAAATGAGAGTTAACTATTGCTTTGAAAATACGGCATTATGAAATTCATGTTAGACTCTAACGATTGACATATTGGAATAAATATTTTCTCCATAATTTTTTCATGTGAATTTTTTTTTAAAGTGATAAAAAAAGCTAATCAAATGACATTTTATTAAATTTTTTAAACAATGTTCAATAACTCGAAATTTTTTTTTTAAAAAAATTCCCAACAGCATCGTTGTTTTGTTCTATTTTTTCCAGTACATTTTAAATTTGTAAGATATTCCTGTTTGGAGATATAGCGAAGGAATCAAGTATCTCCAGGGATCAAGTATCCTCATTACCCTCTACGTTTTTATAAGAAAAAAAAACAACGACTTCGTAAGTTTCAAAACCGATTTTAAGAAAGGTTTCTTCCAGGCGTCGAAATAAACTGTGCAAGCAATGAGCACGAATATGCAATTAACCCCCGAACAGTTGACAATGAGCACAACAGAAATTTGCTTAAAAGACACGAACACATATCGAAAGTGAACGAATCGAGAATAATGATACGCTTTTGTATAAAAACTCTTGTCAAATTGCAACTTTTACTCATGTTTGCGATTCTCTAATCTCTATCCTTTCGGATAATCCAATAAAATTGACAAAATTGTCTTTTCACTTAAAATCTGCAAGAAATTGAACAAATCTGAGGACGATAATTTTCTATTAGAAGTAGTATTTTAAAATCATATTTGCCTGGTAAATCACACAAATAACAACTTATTGTTTCTATTTTAATGGCCTAAAATATATTGGTTTTTCCCGTTTCCCCGATTTTTTTTTGAATATTATTTCAAAGTATTCTTTTTGACGTTGAAGGATATGGAAACCCGGCCAAAAGCGCCAAAAAGGTGTAACCAGTTGGTTACAAATTGTTGGATTTTTGTTTTAGTTTATCTATTTAAATGTTATATTCTAGAAAATTCATGTTTTTGTAAAGTCTCACAACAAGATAGCACCACAGTAGGCTACATTTTACTGCTGGCTGCTGTCAATTCACAGAGGAGGAAAAGGAGGAAAGAAAAGAGAAAATGGAAGGCGAAAAGAAAGCTTGCTTCCGGAAAATTCGCGCTCTTCTAAACAGGCGTCCGTGAGCAAAGTCCGTGTTGTGTTTAGTGTTCGTGAAATTCCAAGGAATTCGCCCGGAAACACCGGTTGGCTTCCTTACGGCTCGGCCCGCAGATCCTAACCGCCGTAAAAGACCATCATCATCGTCCTCGGTGTAGTGTTTATAGGTAGAAATGAATATTCATTAAAAATAGATGAATATAACAGGTAAAACTGATACTGCAGAAGTGAGTATGAGTACTGTTAATTGGCATTGATGAGTTCGTTTACTAAAGAAATGCGTTTAGATAGTTTAACGTGTAGAATGATGATACTCGCTAAATTTGAAATACTCAGAGCCCAGCTACCTTTTACTCAGACGTCGCCACATTTATGAAACAGCCGACGGCTGATCTGAATGAACTCACATATCAGAGGAAAAATTACTCAGACGTCAGAAAATTCGGCACTCAGAGAACTCGAGCACATGAAGGCGACAACTGAGTAAATGTTGATCAGTTTGTGCGAGGCGGTCGAACTTGGTTTGTTTTCGTGCAGCAGAATTTACATGGTAAATATTAATTTTAAAGGTAATTTCAAAATATTAATCTGATTTTCTTCATATTACAGGGTTCTATGACGGAGTGATAATGGTCCATAGCTAAATCTGGTACGGCATAATAGGTCCCGGCGCGGAAGACGAAACCCGACGGGCGAAAATAAAATTCATTAAGTTTGACGATTTTTTTTTTCAAAAATAAAGATGTATGAACAATATTTTAGGGCTTGTGATATAGCTTAGTTGGCAAGTCAGTTGCTTCCTGAGCAGATGTCCGTGAGTTCGAGCCCAAGAGTAAACATCGAACACAGTTGTACCGGACAAGTTTTTCAATGACTGTCCGCCAACTGCATCGTTGATATAAGTCGCGAATGACATGAAGATGTTAAAACGACTATAATCGAAACAAAAAAAAACAATATTTTGTTTTTCATTATTCATGAAATCAACCAATCCATCATTTGTCTGAATAATAATACAGGTTATAAATATTTTAGCATGAAAAAAGCGGCCAAAAGCGCTTCAGAATTATTCGCGCATTCTGAGTAACCAAGACTCAGTTGTCGCAAAAAGGGCTGATAGTCAGTTCTGAGTAAAGGCCGTCTAGTCAGAACTGAGTAGGTGCGGTTTTGGCGACAACTGAGTAACCGTCACTCTGAACTGAGTAGCTAAAAGTTAGCGAGTACTACACGGACAAAATCAAACTACCCACTGTACTACCCACTGCTGGGTTGTTATTGATTAAGCCGCCAGTACATAGTCAACAACGTTTTGTTTTTAATACATATAAAAATTGAAACTGGAACATTTCAGGGTTTAGAGGGTATGCGCTGAGCATACAAATTCCGGATTTTGAAAGAAACCCCGATGTTTCTCTGCATTTTTCCCATAAAACTTAAATCCAGAGATTCCCGCGCTTCTGAGATAAAAAATTGTCTTGATGAAATTAATAAACTTTAAAATTTAACAGATTTGTGTATGGAGAAAACGATCCCTAAAGAATTTTCCCGGTTTTGATTCCAAATTCCCGCAAATTCCCGCTTTAAAGCTTAATTCAGATCTCCCCTATTTATATGATTTTTTTTATTAATCTTAGATTTAAAAAAATATCTAAGTTAAGATGCGCGCCTATTGCCTATTTTTTTACATCGGATTATCCCGATCCGAATACGTGTGGGAGAGCTTATGATAAATGCTAAAGTTAGGCCATTTTTTTTTTTGACAATATTCGAATATGTATTCATTTTTCTTTAAACATCAACATACGAGCACGTATTGACCAAAAATTTTACGGTCGTTTTTACATCCACCATCCGCACCGTCGACTTCATGGCTATTCAGCCGTACTTATCAATTTTCTGATCGTCTTCTTCCATTTTACTTTAGAAAACTTCAGATTTTGCTAGTTGGATAGCTCTATTTTTCGAAGCAAAAGCTATGTTCTAAGACTTTAGTACACATCTGCTAAGCAAATGTTTATTCATACCAAACTAAGCAAATGCTTTGGGCTTTTGCTTTGCTTGATTTCGAGCTAAGCAAAAGCTACCGAAGCAATTGCTAAACCTTATTCTTACCACTAAGAGCACCTGCAACGGTTCAGGTCTAAATATTGGTTTTAGGTATACCAGTTTCAGCAAAATTTTAAATTTTGGAATCGGCTAAAACACGTGCTCCCCACCGGTGTGATAGCAAATTTAAAACGGGTACACTTTTATTGCAGAGACTCAATAATTGAGAAGAAAAAACTCATTTTAATTGAAAAATTGCTAAGTTTTGAGTTTCACACCGTAATTATTCTACCAGGATTTCATTAACTTAAAGTCTTTTCAATGAAGTTTGTTCGAAACAAGTAGAAATGGATTGACGATTGAATACCTTTCTTTTTCCAATTGACTTCGACCGATTTCTTCCAGGCCGTAACGAAACCCCCAGTCGAGCTGGATCGGTTTTGACTATTTTGACTAGTTTCAAATTGCTTCATTGACAACCACCTGACTAGTTTCGACCAAACCATTGGCTCATTGAACAACTACCAGTTGGCAGAAACCAGTTGAAACCGATTTTTATATGATTGAACGAAGCTTTAAAAGCCAAAATGACTATACGCAGCGAGAAAAAAGCTTAATTGAAACCAAAAAAAACATTTTTCTTTTAAAAATTGACTCATTTTGGGGTGCTGATTCCAAATATTAATTTAGTTTACCAGTTCTTGTTTACAGGTAAAAATTCATTAAACATATTTGTGCTTTTGTTTGGGCAAACTAAACAGATTGGCAAACATGCTCCTTTTGAGTATTCTTAAGTAAAATTTTCATGATTACCAATAGTTTGTAATGTAAACGGCTTTTTTAGCCAGAAATTGAAAGGAATTTTTTCCAAGAATCATGTCAGTTTAGTCAATGTTATCGAACAATATATCATATTTCTAGCGTAACATTTAAAAATGGCGAAACTGCCAAATGTAAACAAATCGAGTTAACGGTCAATCCGGATGCACGCGGTTGCACTTTACCTATCAAACGCGGTTTCATCTTAAAATTACTTAAAACTTTCAAAAAATTGATAAAATTCAATTGGGCGAAACTTCCTGTTGATGCATTTTCGTTGGAACGTGAAGTTACGCCTATTCAAAATGGAGTGAATTTTTCTATTCGTGTAGAGGCAAAAGGCGTAACTGAGTTGACCGTGTGTGACAAAACGGCCTAATTAGATTTTGCGTGTAGGATGAATGGGCGTAACTTCAAAACCAAAACAAAAACGGCCGATCAATTGGGCGAAACTTGCAGGTGTAACTGAAATCGAAAACAATAATAGGGCGAAACTCGAAAATCTCTGAAATTACGTGAAAAAAGTTAAAGCTCTTGATAACCATCGAACAATAAGAGAATATAATGCACATTTCTTGATTTTGTTGAACAAAAAGTGGTCGATTTTATAAATAGGATTTGAATAGGTGTTCCGAATTTTCATACGCGTTTTTCTCGTTTCGAGCTAACTGCTAGTTTCGCCCTTTTTAAATGTTACGCTAGATTTCACGGTTTTTATATTAAAACCGTGAAATATGATATATTGTTCGTGTAGATTATAAATATTGTTAACAACTTTTGACAAAAATCGGTCAAATTTTTTAAATTTTTTTAAAGTTTATTGTTGTTTTGCGTTAATTTCATTAGGATGCTTCTGTCATTTTCCTTTTCTTATGCATATGATATTTGAACTCGAGAAACGCTGACTGGGCTCACTAATTCGTTGAGGCCAAAAGCTATTTATTGAAATATAAAGTCAAGAATAGTGTGACATATTTTTTTTTATATTTGATACGGTTTTTCGTTAACATGTTTTCCCGATTTGTGTTACGTTTTGACCGGTTTTGGCGGGAAAAAACATTCAAATAATTTCGCAAAAAGAAACAATTATTACACCCAATGCTACCCAAACATGTGTGAAAATAATCATCATTGGCTAAAATTTTCTCACCATGAACCCCAAACGTCCTAATCGGTCTGTCGTATATTTTGAAATCCTGTTCCAAATTTGCATGAATTTGGAACAAAGGCGTATAACTGTTGGGAATTTTGAAATCGATAACTGTGCTAAAACAGCAATTTACGCCACCGGTGCCGGACGGACTGTTTTAGCGTGGTCGAAAACCGTGTTTTGCATACACCGTTGGGACAGCCCTAACTGCCACATTTGAGCTCAAAAAAAGACGAAAGAGAAGAAAAACGTTGATGGTTAAAGAGAGAAAGGGATCGCGTGAGGCGTGTGAGGTTCGTGATTCTAGTAACGAATTTTGAGGACAATGGATGTGTTCTAACTGGTGTGCTAAATTCTGTGGAATTTATTTGAGGTGTCCGAAGAATTAAGTATCAAGTACGACACTCGGGTTCTGCGGAATCCTAACTCCCTAGGAGAACTTCCCTTCTCGGCCTGTCCGGATAAGGGGCACTCTCGTGGGCAGGCCGATTAAACGTCAACGAAGGAAGACGCCTACAACAACCGAGTCCAGCAACGCCCGCTGGCGCCGGAACTGGATTTCCGGAACCACGACGTCGCGACGCATCAAAACCAGCAGCACAACCACGGTTTGTGAGAGTTTACACGCCACATTACAGACAGAAATTGTTTATCGTACACACAGACAACACGCCACATACAAACATCAATGAAATCACAGTTAACATGAAATTGCCAGTTTTCTGTATTTTGTCCGTAAAGTCCTTGGTTACCCAGTAGTCAGCTGGCCCTGAGTTTCCGTACTCTGGTCTAGACGCTGCTTTTCTATACGTAAAACAATAATATGGCTATGATCATTTAGTATCCGGGCACTTTATTTCGGTGATAGCTATGTTAATACACAGTAAACGAAAATTACCGAGTTCGGTAATTTTCTTTACCGAAATCCTAACAAATCGTTAAACTGTTCGGTAATTTTTACGGTAAAAAATAAACGAACATCGGTAAATGAAGAATCGATTTACCGATGTTCGTTAATTTTTTACCGAAAAAATTACCGAACGGTTTAACGATTTATACATGTTAGGATTTCGGTAAAAAAATTACCGAACTCGGTAATTTTCATTTACTGTGTAGAGCTCGGATATGCAAAACTTGCAAAGCGTTGTGTTGGTTATGAAAAGGATTATCTTGCCTGTTTTTGATAGATTTTTAAGTTAACGTGTGTTTGAAATATTTACGATGCAAAAAGACATGGTAAAAATAATTTTGCTCAAATTTGCTCCTTTTTCGCATTTTGCGCCTAGAAAATTCTTCATTGTTGACTTTAAAGCTCATAAACTGTTGATTTTTGCTTATTTTTTTTCGGACCAAATGGTTAAGGAGTATAAGGAACCACTCCAGGATCCACACGAAGTTCAAACCAACCATCACAGTGCAACCCTTGATCTTAAATATGGTAAAAAGTCTATGGTTATTGGGGATAACAGAATGCAGACTCCTTAAATAATGCAAATAATCCATTTCCGGCAGGCAAAAAGTATTGTCTGACTAGTAGACACCAAGTAAATAACTAATAATGATCAGTTTCAAAGATCGCAATATGTGCATCTGGTTTTGTACGCAATATGACAGATGTGTTCTGATGGACAAAAAAAATGTATGTAAAAACCGAATTAAAGAGATCAAATTCTTCGAGATGCCTACTCATGAAAAGGAGTTTCCAACCAGATTCCAGTTGCTTTTTCCAGGTGAGTTTGTGTAAAATATCCTGATTTTGCAAAGGTTTTGCTTAAGTGGTAAAAAAATAAATCAATACATGACTGAAAAAAGTGTGCAAATATAAAAATGAGAATTTATGAAAAAGTTTAAGTATTTTTGAAATCATTGATAAAATTTTTTTTTATATTTTTACATTAATGTCATATTAAAACCTTCATTTCCTCCATAGATAGTTTTCCGATCCATTGAATAGTTTTTAAAACACACAAGTTTGTAATTGTCTGGATTCTAAATGATCATAGCCTTATTTAATGTTGAATAGAAATATAAATTTGATACCAAATACAGCCGAATGTTTTGAAGAAAGAAATAGCTTGTTTCCAGCAATCTGGATTGCTGATTTCCAGCAAATCGAATTGCTGGAAATCAGCAATTATGTTTGCTGGTTTTTCCAGTAATTTATATTGATGAAAATTGAACTGGAAAGTCAGTGGAACAAAACTAATAAATTGGCTCATAATCAATATTGGGATAAAATATAAATGAAAAGAAGTCCCTCCCACTCTTTAGAAATCGCATGGAGTGCAGGAAGGATCCAAACGGGCAAGTGGGATCATCACAAAAAAAATATCGTAGGACTTGGTATTTCAACGATTGCTCGTTATTGGTATATAAATCAAATAAAATAAATTTCTGTCAAACTTATGTTGGTTATAAATTCATTGAATGATGAATAACTCCAATCTTTCAATGCAACTTCGATTAATTTTAATATCGCTTCAGGTTCATCCAAAAAGTTTTCACGTTTCTTGTTCTTCGGGTGTTTAGATTCCTATCCTTAAGTTCATGCAGGCTCAAAAGATGGCTTGTACAAAAGGCTTCAAAATCCGCGTGTACCTCCTTCGTATTGTTCCGAGCCATTGTTTTCCGGTTCTGAATGCCGCGACGCGCGAGCACGGAACATTACACAGTGATGTTTTGTTCCAATTACTAGTACCTACTGTTTGCGCGAGCCTTTTGTGAAAAACGACGAAATATCTAAAAGGTAAAGATATGTTTGCTTAAACTGGAATCCACTTGTTACTACAATAGCAGAAAAAAGGCGATCCGAGATGTCATCTTTGTTCGGGTTTTTTGATGCTCAGATAAAGGTCTCTCAGCTAAAATCAGAGACAAGCGGAAAAAGGGTTTTGCGTTTTTCATTCCTCAACATTTTCCCATGAATAATAAGATCAAAAACTTCCTTTGTTCTGCCTTTGTGGAGCTATATCGTAATTTTGAAAGAGATATCAACGTCCTTTTTTTTTTCAACCAAAATGTAGGAAAAAATAATGAAATTGAATCCAAAATTTGAGTGTTTGATATTATTTGATCAATAAATCTAATTAAATGCAGTTGGAAAAAACCTCGCTGATTTCCTGCTTTTTCAATTCAAACAATTTGAGCGAGGGAAAAAAACTCTAAAACAAATCAACCAAATCGAGAAAGAGAGAGAACAACCAATTGATGATTCCGGAGAACCGCAGCAGGCCACACCGGTAATCGGATACTTTATTTGTGGATTGCTATGTTTGAGTTTGTTTTTTTTGTCCTCTTTTTGTTGCAATCTAGGAACTCCGGATTGAATTTATCCAATATTGAGCAATTCCGAAAAGTGAAAATCAGGGGTCAATTCGTACTTTTGTTATAATTAATGTCACATAATGGCTGGGTGACATGTGCTACTGGTGGAGTCGAATTTCCACGAATTTCCAGGCTGCTCGGAAATAATTTAACGAACAAAAGAAAAACTTTCAAATATGTCCACCCAACGGAGAATCGAGTTACAGATAATTGTTGCACGATTTTATCGGTAAATTAAGAGTAATGAGACTTCGAACGACTGTGAGCGTACAGTTATGTCCAAAAAGTATGTAAATAATTGCTCACTTTTATTAAGCTGTTCATACTGAATGCAATAAAAGTCCTGGTAACACCAACTATGATTACTTTTGAAGATTCCTTTGGGTTTCGTGGAAGATTGATGGTCTCCTAATTAGAGACAGGGACGGATTTCACGCCAAATTGACACGAAGTTGGCATGACCCTCTCGAAATTCAATGAAACTTTGTGGGCATAAAGATCTTAACTAGTAAAGCGAATTGGTATATTAAGTTTTCTCGAAAATTATCTAGACGAACATTTGAAAATAGCAAAACTTTTCAGGCGAAAGTTTTATACATATTTTTAGCTCGAAAATTACAATTCCTACACAAATGTGGTTCATGAGAGAGTTTTGGAAAAATGATAGAATTTTTAGAAAAAAAATATAGATTTTTTTTTTTAAATCTTACACTGAGAAAAATGCATTTCAAATACTAAAATTCAATTTTCCAAAAAAAATTCATCAAAGAATTTTTTGCACGGGGGTCTAAATAGGTGCAATCAGCGCAGTTTGTTGAGGATGGCAACGGTGCGTATGAATGTTGAATTTTAGTAGAAATAACTTGAAGCAACTAAACTCTGATGTTGGTCCTTTTGTCTTATACTCCCTTTTCAACTTTTGGCACATGTTTGTTTACATAAAGAATGTGATGGTATTAGTGGGTGCGGAATTTTTATCTGTCAAATCAGATTCTCGCAATAATCTAAAAATTCTTGCAATTGCCAATATTACAACCAAAACTCTTATTTCTTCGAAAGGTTTGAAATCTACACTGAAAAAAAATTACTTGATTTAAAAAAATCATGAAACAGTTTTGTAAAATAACCTTTTTTCTGTTAAATATACACAAGTTGCAATGTATTGACGACTTGAAGGCTTTATTATTACCCGGGTTAGAAAAAAAAATTTATCAATTAGGTGGCATTTTTTTTTGAGAAATTGAGTTTTAGATTTTTAAATGCATGTTTCTCAGTGTAAGATTTGAAAATATATTTTTTTTTCTAAAAATTCATTCATTTTTCAAAAAAGACCACATTTTTGATGGAATTGTAGTTTTAGTTAAAAAATTTCATGAAAAAATAATCAGAAAAGTTTTGCCCTTGTCAAATGTTAGTCTTGATCTTTTCTGGGAAATCTCAGTTTTCCAAGTGGCTTAACTACGCGAGGACTGTATACACATAAAATTTCATTCAATTCTGAGAGGGTCATGTCAGATACTGTATAGAGTTGGCACGAAATCCGCCAAGAACGAAAGAACGAAAGAACGAAAGAACGAAAGAACGAAAGAACGAAAGAACGAAAGAACGAAAGAACGAAAGAACGAAAGAACGAAAGAACGAAAGAACGAAAGAACGAAAGAACGAAAGAACGAAAGAACGAAAGAACGAAAGAACGAAAGAACGAAAGAACGAAAGAACGAAAGAACGAAAGAACGAAAGAACGAAAGAACGAAAGAACGAAAGAACGAAAGAACGAAAGAACGAAAGAACGAAAGAACGAAAGAACGAAAGAACGAAAGAACGAAAGAACGAAAGAACGAAAGAACGAAAGAACGAAAGAACGAAAGAACGAAAGAACGAAAGAACGAAAGAACGAAAGAACGAAAGAACGAAAGAACGAAAGAACGAAAGAACGAAAGAACGAAAGAACGAAAGAACGAAAGAACGAAAGAACGAAAGAACGAAAGAACGAAAGAACGAAAGAACGAAAGAACGAAAGAACGAAAGAACGAAAGAACGAAAGAACGAAAGAACGAAAGAACGAAAGAACGAAAGAACGAAAGAACGAAAGAACGAAAGAACGAAAGAACGAAAGAACGAAAGAACGAAAGAACGAAAGAACGAAAGAACGAAAGAACGAAAGAACGAAAGAACGAAAGAACGAAAGAACGAAAGAACGAAAGAACGAAAGAACGAAAGAACGAAAGAACGAAAGAACGAAAGAACGAAAGAACGAAAGAACGAAAGAACGAAAGAACGAAAGAACGAAAGAACGAAAGAACGAAAGAACGAAAGAACGAAAGAACGAAAGAACGAAAGAACGAAAGAACGAAAGAACGAAAGAACGAAAGAACGAAAGAACGAAAGAACGAAAGAACGAAAGAACGAAAGAACGAAAGAACGATACAGTGACTTGAAAAACATAACTTCCTCCTTCTATTGTTTCCCTTTTCCCTTCATTATTTATCAACACATTCAATGAACCAGCCAAAACCTCACCCTTGTCGGAGATAATCCTTTTGTTTAGGAAACAATTTCATTCTGTCCTGCCTTCCCACCCCTTCCTCCACCCACATAAGCCATTGAAAAGGAAAGTCTCACTTCATCCGCTCGACCTTTTGTTTGTGACTTGGTGACCGGCAAATTAGGTGAAACAATTAAACTCATCGCATAAATTAACTCTATTGTACCTCGCATCAGGTTGTCGTCGTCATCGTTTCTTCATCCTCATAGATTATGAATCCATTCCTACTTATCGCCCTTATGAGCTGCCGAGCGAAATTTGATTGCTAGCGCGACGATGATGATGCTGCTGATGTGGCGAACAGCACGTGACCTGGCCACCACCCTCTTTTGCACCCAAAACATGGTGAAGATATGCTAACCAAGTAGGCGTCCGGTTCAAATTCAGGATTGAGAAATGCTGCATTCGGCAATTTGAATCTCATATACTAGATACCGTCCATTTCACAACCCTGGATTGTCATAAAAGCAACAATGCCTTCAATAGAACGCTACGGTTTTTCACGTAGCAGGCTGTGCCAGATGAAACAATAAACATGCGTAGAATATCTTTATTTAATCAGAAAACAGAAATTCATTGAAACACATTCCATCCAGGGATTTACAGAGGATAAAATTTCTTCATGAATTTATTCCTTAAAAAAAACTTAAAAAAACTTATGTTCCGTTTTTTTTTAAATACACAAGTTTCCTATCTTTAAAGTCAAAATTTAAACAATCAGTATTTTATGCAAAATTCAATATCGAATCCACTGTGCCATCTCTCCATGGTCACCCCATGGCAAGTGAAATGGAATTATTTGCTTCCCGAAATCCATAGGCAACGTCCATCGCCCGCCGTCCTTGTTGTCGGGTCTATAAAGATTAGAGGGCAGACGTCCCCGGTTTGCCGTGTGCGTCGCGGCGTCGAGCCTGAAAGTGTTGCAACTGTCACCGGCAGATATTTTCAAATAAATTTCCTCCGCCAATAGAATTATTACTGTTCGATGCAAAACACACTGTGGGCACTGACTAAAGGGTGATGATGGATGAAATTTGTGGGGTGGAAATAATTTCTATCGACTGTTCGGAAGAAAGGGGTGAGCTCAAACTTTTTAGATGGTTGTTAGAAAATCGCATGTTTCGATCCTAGGAACTTTGAAGCGATTTCCCGTACTAATCGATTCTATGAAACACCTTCAATGTTCAAACCCAAAAGTTTTCAGACCCTAAATCAAGGTATTTTCGCACTACGACAAATAGTAGGTAACTAAAAAAAATGATTGAAAATTAATCTTGAAGGTAGGAAAGATAAGGGCATAATGGCCACCTTGAGGAGAACGATTATTTAACCATAGAAAACAGCTATAATAAACTAATATTGATAAGAGAAAGAAGAAGAAGAGTGCGGAGATGGATGCAAGCCAAAATCCATTCGGCGGTAGGAGTCTAAGGCTATCCCCAGCTAGCTTGCTGTCCAGCTGGTAGAAACTCCAGAAGGCTCCAAAGTGGAAGAAGGAAGAGAGCCTGTCAGCTCTCCAGAGAAGGAGGAAATTCCTGTACCAAAGGCAATGAGGGAAGGGATGACAGAAATGAAGGCTTTGACTAGCTTGGTTTCGAAGGCAATTGTCCAACAATCGATTCGGCTTTCAAGAAGGGTGATGCACAGCACTGTCATCAACACGGCTGATAAAGCCAGACTCAAGACAAAGGGAGGGGATCGTTTTTGTGCGGTAGTAACACTGAACGTGCGCAGCGCCTTCAATAGTGTCAGCTACAATACATGACGAGCGAAGAATTTCAGGAAATGGATGTTACAGCTGGACTGGAGTACCGCAAGGTTCGATACTGGGCCCAGTCCTGTGGAATATTACGTACGATGAGGTGCTGACATTGAGCTTGCCAGAGGGAGTAAAGTTGGTTGGTTTCGCGGACGACACGTTGTGGTACTAGCGACGGTTTACTCAACAGAAATCGTCCAGCTGGATGCACTCCAATAGCTTGCAGTTGCTTCACCACAAAAACGAGATGGTTGTGAATCAAACCTGATTTCACCGCAAACAGGCAGGATTACAGCTGGATCAATCAAAGCGCGAGCTTAAATATTTGGGTGTCATGATTGACGACCGGTTCAGCTTTAAAAACCACATTGAGTATGTGTGCAAGAAGACGGCAACAGCAACGGCTGCACTTACGAGGATAATGGCGAACAACTCGGGGATCCAAAGTAGTCAGCTGGGCGACCTGGAAATCTGGCCTTAACATCCAGTGTAACCAGCAGAAGCTGAACAGTGTACAGAGGCGAATGTGCATACCGCATCGTTTTGTCGGAGGCTGCATGCGTTGTAGTGGGAGTCATGCCCATCTCGGTTTTGTTGGTGGAGGACTCCTATTGCTACGAAAATAGAGGCACGCAAAATGTGAGAGCCGGGGATATCTCCATGGCTAAGGTTGCCAGAATTTTTTCCACTCCCATCCGGGCCTAGCAATTCCGGGCATTTTTTCAAAAAAACCTGGCAAAATCCGGGCATGGATTTCAATTTTTCAAATCCAAAAACCTGGCAAAAACCGGGCAAAATTTAAATGTTATTATATATAAAAGCATAGAAAAAATACAAAAAAATTGAAATTAATTTTTTATTAATGAATTGCAGACTTCCAAAAACTGTTTGGAATACTTAAATATTTAAAGGTTTATAAAAGTAAATTAGCGAAATTATTTGAAACAACCGTTGAAAATTTCCATACCGTTAATTGATTTTTTTGAAACTTACTCAAAAACTTTGATTTTTTTTTTGTTTCTTTGTGAAAATTGTGAAAAAATCAGAGCAATATCCGGACTTTTTTCACGATATCCGGGCAACCGGGCCGGACCGGACTCTCTCTAAATTTTGCATCAAATATCCGGGCAAACCCGGATAAAACCGGGCAATCTGGCAAGCTTATCCATGGCTAACTGGCAGCTGCTGTGGGACAGCTCAGAAAGAGAAAGGTGGACCCATAGTTTGATACCAAATATCAATGAGTGGTCGGAGAGAAAGCATGGCGAAGTGTATTTCTACTTGACACAATGCCTGACTAGTCATGGATGCTTCATGAAGGTTCGGACATGTGGCCTCGCCGAGCTGCCTAACATGCGGTGACGCGGACGAGACACCCGAACACGTGGTATTCTTTTGTCCAAGATTTGAAAAGGAACGCGCCAACATATTCGCCGCCTGCGGACCGGACACGACAGCGGACAACATGTTGCACAAGATGTGTGATGACATCAACACATGGCTGGCAGACAGTGAGGGGCTCGCCCGAATAATGACTACAATGCAAAGTAGTTGAAGACTGACGCAAATTGCGATCGACGTAGGATACTTTAACCTTTATAAGCTGAATGAGTCCGAAGCTATCAAACAAACTACGCTAGACTATCAGCGTAGCTGTTCGGACCACGACGTGAAGATGACCTCGGCCGGTCAAGATGTTATTTCTAGAGTTAGTTTTTATAACGTCGTATGAACCAATGTAAACAAAATTGAAATATTAGCTGCAAACTATTGATCAACATGTAATCTATGTTAGAAAAATCAATGGATAAATTCTACAGAATGGTTTGAATTAAGAACTATGAAGACTTTCTTATTTTCGAATGCAATTTGGTTTTGCGACTTTTTGCATTGCACTGGATTGGCGTGCAAAACAAACGTCGCAAGATAACTGTTCGGCTCGTTAGTTTTTGCGACCTTATGCTTTTTCTCAGAAAATGCTGCGGCGAGTGATGTGAAGTTTAAAAATGATAAATGAAACTGTTTGTGAGAGTGGTTCAAGCCAGTTTAATTATGTAAGCTTCTTCTATTTGAGGTAAGTTCAATGTGTATCTTTAATGACTGGAATGATTTTAAGTTTCATATTTTTTCCACTACAGTAGCTGCCATACATAATGTAAGAACTTGAGTGCTTGAAGCAAAATAGTAAGTGATAACAATATTTAAGACACGTGAATTACAGTTTTGAGATAAAACTTAGCAACATGCAAAACTACGTTTAAGCCAATCATGCAAGGTACATGTCTACTCAAACAACTAAATGTATGCTTGAATCGAATACATGTTGGATTGTACATCCCCATATTCATTAATTGTTATTCAAAGTGGTAAAGTGTAGAAATATTCGATTGACAGTGTTTTGCCGACTGTTATCGGGAACGGTCGTACAGTTGCGTTTGGCGTTTGGTATTATGAAGTGGATTCTCAGTAAATCCCCTGAGTAGTTCTTTGTATTCGAAAAGTTTCTCCTGGTGCATCAGATCCTGAAATCTACATACACTAGTCTAATTCTCATCTATTTTCGTATCCCATACCGATTTCTAAAGACAATTCCGAACAGCTCCGGTAGCTGTTTTTAGCTTTTGGCTACGCCGGTCCCCCACGGTTTTCGTCTTCTGCATATGCGAAGTTCAAGCGTTCATCGAAATGCGTTCATCGAAGTCCTCCTTTTGATCACTTCACGATTGTCCGTCAGGATGCCTTCGTCCTTATCCCGGCACATTTCGGCTTGCGGCACGAAACCTTGGCGGGATGCGTTGAGTTTCTGATAGAACTTTCATGTTTCCTGGGAATGATGCAGCTGCTCCAGCTCCTCGAGCTCCTAGTCCTCCAGGCGGCGCTTTTTCTCTTGGAGTCGCGTGGGTCTTTGCCGATTTCTGAACCTATTTTTGTTGTTTTGCGGTACATAGGGGAATGCGGGGTAAAGGGCGAACAGGAAATTATTGCGACACATTAAACAGGGCATAACTTGTTTACCATTGTGTAAAATTCAACCAAATATTGCACACTTTCTCATTGATGTGTATTGTTTACATGCTGTCAAACTCGAAGTCGTATTTTTCGATTCAACGAAAAACGCAAGTCGAGAGAACAAATTCTTTCCAAACACCTGAAATTTCCTGACCTGTGGCACCGGCAGTTGGGAAAAAGGTTGAACATTCACCATTCAACCGTCTCCAGAGTGTTGAAGCAGTTTCAGGAATGGTTGACGTTGGACCACGGCTAAGGAGCTGGCAGAAAACCGGGACCGGAGAACAAAAAGACGGAGGAAAGGTGAAACGGATGATCAAAGCAAATCCCTACGTCTCAAGCCGTAATTGACTGAAAGATCGGAATGTCGCAGAGCTACATACGTCCAGAATGCAAAGCAGAGAGCTGGTCTACCTACATAAATACAAGGTACAGAACTTCCCAAACCGTGATGAGCGGAAACATATATGGCTGCTGTGTGATGGACGATGAAACGTATATAAAAACCGATTTTAAGCAAATTCCGGGGTTGGAGTTTTTCACCGGCCAGAGCAAGTTCGATGTGGAGGACAAATTTAAGAAGAAGAAAATGTCGAGGCTCGCCTCCAAATATCTCATTTGGCAGGCCATTTGTCTTGCGAATTGAGGAGTTAGCCTTTCGTGACAAACGGCACAGAAAAAGGCGAGATCTACAAATCTGAGTGCCTCGAGAAGCGCTTTTTGCCGTTCTTGCGGCAGCACGACGACGCTCCGCTATTTTGGCCAGATTTGGCATCATGCCACTATTCTAAAATTGTTCTGGAGTGGTTTGAGGTCAATTCTGTCCATTTTGTTCCGAAGGACATGAACCTGTCAAACCGTCCGGAACTGTGCCCGAGGGAGCAGTACTGGGCAATAATATAGCGGGAACTTCGGAGAGCAAGAGAACATTCAAAGACGAGAAGAACATGTTAAGAAAATGGAAAAAAGCTGAAAAACTGGTACCGGATGACACTGTAAAGACTTTGATGGATGACATCGATCGAAAATGCGTTCAATTTTGCACTCAAGGTTCCATCGACTAATTCTTCTTTTGATTTTTGAAGTAAATGTACTATGTATAAAACTACCCTGAAATTTTTTGCAGCAATAATGTAGCAATGTAGCAATAATTTGGGGTTCGGCCTTCATGCATTCTTTATCTCTTCACATAAAAATATAAACGTCCACTTTAAAATGCACTGCGCTCCTAATCAATTGTCATTAATCAAAAACATGTCCAAGACAAATGGAATGTTAACTTTTGTTATACCTAGCATTTTTGATTTCGGTTTTTGATGAATAGCTTTAGTTCAAAACTAGGGATGGGCATCCCGAAAAACATTCCAAATTTGATATAGAGATCTTATTTACACTTTTCCAATGATGCCGATCGAATGAAGTTAATAACTTGTTCCGAACGAAGACGTGAATGGAATTCTCTTCATATTGTAGGTACCTAGTACCCTTTTCGCAAAAATGACAATGCTGCAAAACCCAAAGATGTTCTCCTCCAATTGTTGTGTGTGGAAGAAACTTTTACCATCCTTCGGGCAGGACGTGCATGGAACACTAAAAAACGGATACCTTCCCAGCCAGTCAGTCGTTCAGCCAAGCAGCCATCCCGATCAGAGTCAGATCCGATAGAGGTTAAAATGGCGAAAATTGCCAGATGCCTCTCCTGGTCTGAGCCGAGGGCTTCATCATCAATTGAAAATCATGGGACATGGTTATTTGTGGTGCAAAAAAGTTTCAAACCCTTCCCACTCGAACTGGGGAACTTAGGATCAGGTCCGGATAGGATCGGATCCGTAAAATCGTTCAGCGACAGCATGGTTGGAACATATTAATAACTGAATTGAATTTCAATTATTTTCTAATCCTTTTTCAACCTTTGCCAGCACGTTGAGCCGGCTGCTGTCATGATTGTGCCTCCAGGGGGTGAGGATTTTTTTCCCTCCTCCCTCACCGAGCAGAACTGTTTAGAGATGATCAATAAATGACTCAAGTGACAATACAGTGACAACGGTTGTGAAACATTTGCTGGAGAATTTGAATTTAATACCAAACAATATTGTTTGGAAATCTTCTGATAGAATTTTTTGTTTGAGAAAAATAGTCTGAATTTAAAAAATCTAGAAAGGTATGTGTATTTTCAAACCTTCCTAGTTATCATTTGTTAAACTATTTTTGAAAAATAATTATTTTACGTATTTGAAGTTTTTTCTCAATCTCAAAGGACACTCTTCCTTCCACGGGTATCAATTTAGATCAATGACATTTTTTTCTCGTACCTCTGAGCGCCACCGGCAATTATTTTGCCGAATACTGGCGGCGAACATAACTTTGTTGATAAATTTCATGCTCCATTTCGTCGTGTTGGCATTTAGTTTTTTTTACAGCCACATTCTCCATTTTTTTTTTAAATTCCATTTTTCGCACCTTTACCTTCGGGGAAGAATATGGCAATTTAGATCGAGAGCTAGAGGAGTGAAAAAATAAAATAAAACGCTAAACGCTTGATGCTGTCAGCATCAGCAACTGCGTTGATGATTTGGGAAAAGTGCACCGCATCAATTGAATTCAAATAATGGGAGATGAAATCTGTTTTTTTTTGCTACAAGGCGGTTCTTTTTATTAAAATTTCTAATCCCATGTACCCTGGAAAGGAAAGGATTCGTATGACAAAATTTAACATTAAATTGAAACACTTCGAAGCATGACGACTTTTTAGATGATTTTTACGCGATCATAATTACGCGTTTTTTTTTTTAAATAAAAATGAACATTGCACATTCAGTAAAAAAGTGTTAAAACCGCGATAAAAAAATCAATACCTTCCCTTCTACATGAACAAAATCTACAAAAAAATTCCATAAGTGAAAATTCCCGGAAAACCAATTTTTCACAGTTTCAAACGCCGCACGAGCATACTAAGCGAGATAAAATGGCTTTTAAACTCCTGATTCCCCTATATTTTGCCAGTAATCCAGGACAGAGCTGCTTTTGATTTGATCGAAGGATTCGAATGATGGCTGTTTGAGCTGTCACAAGCTTCAGAAAATGGAGTCATCGCTGAATTTACCCCAATTTTCCCTACATTTTTTAATTAATTCAGAAACAGGCAAGTTTGATCTTGAAAATTTTGAAGACAATGACATCTATGTATCTTGTGTGATTTTTCCGAGAAATCGAACGAAGGCTGTTTGGGCCAGCTCACGCTTCATAAAAGGAAGTTATGGCTGTTTGACCCTCACTTCCCTACATTTTCAAAAAGTATCTAGTATAAAGGGTGATACGGTCAAAATATGGTCAATATCAACTTGACGTATTTCTTTCAATTTTGCATTGAAAAAACCTGAACACCCCTCATTTTTAAGGTGTGTGTGTAGAATGTTGCTCCTATTTTCATTTTGGAATTCACTCTTCAGTTGTCAAAATGCCGTCCAAGGAAGAAGAGCAGCGTATCAAAATTTTGTTCGCGCATCGCGAAAATCCGAGCTACTCGCACGCAAAGCTGGCAAAATCGCTAAAAGTTGCCAAATCAACCGTTACAAATGTAATTAAAGTGTTTGTCGACAGCCAGGAAGTCTGGATCGGGGGAAATCGAAAACCGGAAGCTGCTGAGACGACAAAGAGAGTTACCGGTAGTTTCAAGCGAAACCCTAACCTCTCTCTCCAAGATGCCGCAAATAAGCTGGGTGTATCGTCTACAACCGTGCATCGAGCTGAAAAACGAGGCGAACTATTGATGACCAACAAAATACGACGGCCAAAGTGCGATCCCGGAGGCTGTACACGACGATGTTGACAAAGTTTGAATGCGTGGTAATGGACGACGAAACCTACGTCAAAGCCGACTACAAGCAGCTTCCGGGACAGGAGTTTTATACGGCAAAAGGAAGGGGAAAGGTAGCAGATATTTTCAAGCACATGAAACTGTCAAAGTTGAAAAGCAGCATTTTCATAGCTTCCGGGACTGTCAACCAACAAATTTACGTGAAAGAGTGTTTGAATAGACGTCTGCTGCCTTTCCTCAAGAAACACGGTTGTTCCGTACTGTTTTGGCCGGATTTGGCATCTTGCCATTACGGTAAAAAGGCCATGGAATGGTACGCCGCCAACAACGTGCAGGCGGTTCCCAAGGACAAGAACCCTCCCAACACGCCAGAGCTCCGCCCAATTGAGAAATACTGGGCTATTGTCAAGCCTAGAGAAGACCAAAAAAACTGCTAAGGACGAGCAGCAGTTCAAGGCAAACTGGCTTTCTGCGGCGAAGAAGGTGGACAGATGGTTGTACAAAATCTGATGGCAGGGGTTAAGCGTAAGGCCCGACAATTCGGATTTTGAAAAGCGGAAGCCTAACTGAATATTTTTCCTGAATTTTATACTAATTAAACTTGAAGAAGAAATTTAATTTGATTTTTTTAAATAAACGATTTCACCGATTTACACGCGTTTTCCCTTGACCAAATTTCGACCGTATCACCCTTTATAAGCTAATAGTTGAGTAGTGAGAAGTGCTTAAGTAATTACTTTTTAAAACCTATACACTCTAGAGAACCCATTTTAAAAATATCATGATTTTTGTTTTTGAAGTTTTAAAATGAGTTTTACCTTGGTTTTTTAGCCGTAAAAGTTCCTGATGATCCATATGAAAATACGCAGAGGAATTGCCTAAATAGACAATTTATGTTAAGAGTTTCGTTTTCACCACAGGACAATTGTTTCACCCTTTTGGACCCAAGCACCTTCAAAGGGTCGATCCCAAATGAAAACGTAAAAAAAACTCATCAAAACAAAGCAAATCAAGCGCAAACCATCTGCACGCGTGTCACTTCATTTGACACTGCGCCGCTGCCACTAAACAGCGAATTCACCCACTTCATAAAGGCCAAGGGGAAAAAACAGTTCATCATCGACGACCGTTTTAAAACGTTTACCCAAATTAGAACCAAATGGATGGAAAAAAAATTCGAGGGTGGGAATCAAACTTGAAAAAGGTCCATCCCTCATCGAGTTTGTAGAGAATTTGCAGAAACACGACGACGTCGCAGTGTGTGACATTTAATTTCAACTGGATTATAAAATGGGAAATAGATTGACGAAGAGAGTTTCGCTCCCCCATTTGTCACATCACTGCCTGGCTGCTGGCTGGTCTCGCGGAAAACCCTCCCGGAAAGTGACGTTTATCCGGGTTTGGCATTGTACAGATGTTTTATGATGGTGATTTTCGATAGTTTCATTCTGGGGTTCCGGAATAGGGAAGTGGGGTTGAAAAATTTAAAATTAAATAAGTAATTTCGTGAAGCCACAACGAGGACGAGGACGACGCGTGCCTTCCTGTGGTAACTTTTTATTGGCGAAACTAATCCAGTTAGTCTGTTTTGGAAAGGTTTGTGACATTACGTGCAATTTCACAGACAATAATACAGAGGTAACTTACAAAGCTATTTACATAGTGTTGAAATTATCAAAAAATGGAGGTTAGTTATCCAGCTGTCCAAATTGACCAAGTCGATTTGTGGTCATTTTCGATTTTCTTAAACTCTAACCCAAGCAACCAAAAGTCGCGTTTTTACTTAAAGATGAATCTCCGAAGTTCACATTTGGCTGAAAAAATGTTTTACGGGAACTTCAGGTGGCTCTTGTCGCGTTAAAGTTACTCAGGAACTTCCATCGCCCTTTGAAAGGTTAAACTATCGATAACGGAACTTCTAAGCGCTTCTTTCAAGAAGGTCGATAACGTTCGCATAACATTCCAAAACGCACCATTAAGATACTTGAAGGTTTTTTCTTTTGTTTCGATTATAGTCGTTTTACCATGTTTATGGCATTCGCGACTTTTTATCAACGTTGCAGTTGGCGGACAGTTATTGAAAAACTCATCCGGTACAACTGTGTTCGATATTTACTCTTGGGCTTGAACTCGCGGACATCGGCTCAGGAGACAACGGACTTGCCAACTGAGCTATATCACAAGCCCACCTACTTGAAGGTGTTTTAAAGAACCTATATGGGAAATCTAAGCGACATGTCAAAAATGTTTGTCAAGAAGGTCGATAACGTTCGCGTAACATTCTAAAGCGCACCATTAAGATACTTGAAGGTGTTTTAAAGAACCTATATGGGAATTCTGAGCGACAAGTCAAAAATGTCTGCCAATTTCTTGTCATGGTAAGCAATCTGTCAATTGGATTTTTTTTTTCGGCGCCTAGAAGTTTCTTGACATTCTCTTAGAAGCTGAATAGCGTTCTCTACAGCCACCTAAACGAACTTGAAAGCAGCTTTAAGAACTTAAATTTTGGGCTGATTAGCATTCTCTTCAGACACAAACAAGAGCTGATTAAGCTTCTATGGAACCTTTTTAAAGGAATTATTGTTGCTTGGGAAGTTCCTAAACGTTTTGTTTTGGTTCAAAAGTCATCCATTATTTTTTTTGCAAAATGTTAAAGAAACTTTAACATAAGTTAATTTTAACTTCAAGGTTTTAAAAGGAAAATTTATTGTTTTGTTCTGAAAAACGAGCAAAATTTATCTTTCAACTCTGGATTCGATTCATTTTATCATATTAGCGTTAAAGGAAACTTTCTGTTGATCAACAAGATTCAAGATTGAACATTGAAGATTGAAGATTCAAGATTTAAAATTCAAGATTCAAAATTCAAGATTCAAGATTCAAGATTCAAGATTCAAGATTCAAGATTCAAGATTCAAGATTCAAGATTCAAGATTCAAGATTCAAGATTCAAGATTCAAGATTCAAGATTCAAGATTCAAGATTCAAGATTCAAGATTCAAGATTCAAGATTCAAGATTCAAGATTCAAGATTCAAGATTCAAGATACAAGATTCAAGATTCAAGATTCAAGATTCAAGATTCAAGATTCAAGATTCAAGATTCAAGATTCAAGATTCAAGATTCAAGAATCCAGATTCAAGATTCAAGATTCAAGATTCAAGATTCAAGATTCAAGATTCAAGATTCAAGATTCAAGATTCAAGATTCAAGATTCAAGATTCAAGATTCAAGATTCAAGATTCAAGATTCAAGATTCAAGATTCAAGATTCAAGATTCAAGATTCAAGATTCAAGATTCAAGATTCAAGATTCAAGATTCAAGATTCAAGATTCAAGATTCAAGATTCAAGATTCAAGATTTAAGATTCAAGATTCAAGATTCAAGATTCAAGATTCAAGATTCAAGATTCAAGATTCAAGATTCAAGATTCAAGATTCGAGATTCGAGATTCAAGATTCAAGATTCAAGATTCAAGATTCAAGATTCAAGATTCAAGATTCAAGATTCAAGATTCAAGATTCAAGATTCAAGATTCAAGATTCAAGATTCAAGATTCAAGATTCAAGATTCAAGATTCAAGATTCAAGATTCAAGATTCAAGATTCAAGATTCAAGATTCAAGATTCAAGATTCAATATTCAAGATTCAAGATTCAAGATTCAAGATTCAAGATTCAAGATTCAAGATTCAAGATTCAAGATTCAAGATTCAAGTTTCAAGATTCAAGATTCAAGTTTCAAGATTCAAGATTCAAGATTCAAGATTCAAGATTCAAGATTCAAGATTCAAGATTCAAGATTCAAGATTCAAGATTCAAGATTCAAGATTCAAGATTCAAGATTCAAGATTCAAGATTCAAGATTCAAGAATCAAGATTCAAGAATCAAGATTCAAGAATCAAGATTCAAGATTCAAGATTCAAGATTCAAGATTCAAGATTCAAGATTCAAGATTCAAGATTCAAGATTCAAGGTTCAAGATTCAAGATTCAAGATTCAAGAATCAAGATTCAAGATTCAAGATTCAAGATTCAAGATTCAAGATTCAAGATTCAAGATTCAAGATTCAAGATTCAAGATTCAAGATTCAAGATTCAAGATTCAAGATTCAAGATTCAAGATTCAAGATTCAAGATTCAAGATTCAAGATTCAAGATTCAAGATTCAAGATTCAAGATTCAAGATTCAAGATTCAAGATTCAAGATTCAAGATTCAAGATTCAAGATTCATGATTCAAGATTCAAGATTCAAGATTCAAGATTCAAGATTCAAGATTCAAGATTCAAGATTCAAGATTCAAGATTCAAGATTCAAGATTCAAGAAGTTTTTTTACCAGCTCTAGTTTTCTAGGTGACTTATGAAAACAAGTAAAAATTGATTTAATACACTTGTGTACATGTCTTGCAAAACTGTAGAACATTACAAAGATTGTGTTTGTAAAGGTTTTGATTCAATGATCAACTTTACCAAAGACTACGAGAACTAAGAGAATAAAGTTTTAAAAGTTCTTTTTTTTTCATTTGTTTTCCTAAATTTGAAAAAAATGAGAATATTTACGAAATTTGAATAAAGATTTTAAGCAAATGAAATCTTAAATTTTCTTTAAGCATAAGTCAAATCCTTTTGCAGTCTTCTACAAAATTGTTAAATGAGTTAAATTCTTTAATAACAAATAACCCAAGAGTTTTTTGAATGATGGCAGAAATGGTCAGTAATCTTATCTATCCAAAATTAGTTTTTAAAATTTAGGCACCAAAATTGATGTTCCTCTGATGTTTTTTTTAACTTGTTTTATATTGTTTTGACATATTTTATCATTTTCTATCTCGTTTGAACTTTTTATATCTTGTGTAATCCTGTTTTATCTTGTCGAAAATTTTCATTCTCTTTAAAGGATTTTTCATTTCCACTCGTTGAGTCGCGAATGTCATATAGATGTTAAAACGACTATAATCGAAACAAAAAAAAACTTTTTTGTTTTTTTTCTTGCAAGGATTTTCATCCGTTTGGATGATCTATCCCGAACAAAAAAAACTTTGAACAAAAATGGGCCTACCTTGTTTAATTTTTTCAAGGAGATGAATGATGGCTGAGTGAGCCACCGCACTCTTCGAAAAATGGAGTTATCGTTGATTTCATCCTAATTTCCCCTACAATATTTGAATAAATTTAGAAATAAAAATTTTCGGACTTGAAAATTTTGCACCACCTATCTTGTGTGATTTTTTTTATCGAAAAATCGAATGCAGGGTTATTAAGCCACCGCACGCTTCAAAATATGAAATTATTGCTGAATTTACCCTGAATTCCGCTACATTTTTCAATGAATTTAGATAAAAACATATTCGAACTTGAAAATTTTATATCAAATGAGACTTACCTTGGGTATTTTTTTTTCGAGAACTCGAATGATGGCTGTTTGAGCCACAGAACGCATCGGAGAAGTGAGTTATGTCCGTTTTACCCTCAATTCATCTACATTTTTCGAATAGTTCAGGAAAAGCACGTTCGGATTTGAAAATTTTCAAATTATGGAGACCTAAAATAGCCATAACTCCATTTTGCGTTGCGTGCGGAAACTCAAACAGCCATTTTTTAACTATCCGAAAAAAAAATCACACATTATTAGTTTCATTTGGTTCACAATGACCTAGTCCGAATTTTTTTTTTCAAGTATGGAGGAGAATTCAGAGTAAAATCAGCAATATCTCCATATTCCTAAGCGTGCGGTGGCTCAAACAGCCAGCATTCGATTCTTTAGGAAAAATCACATTAAATAAGTGTTATTTTGTCCAAAAATTTTCGAGCATGCTTTCTCTGAAATATTTGAAAAATGTAGGGAGTTTTCTGATCCGTGCGGTGGCTCAAAGAGCCTGCATTTGTTTCCTCAGAAATAAATGAAACAAGAACGGTTTCATTTTGTTGAAAATTTTAAAAAATCTGCAAAATCTGACAAAAAGAAATAGACAGAAAAAGGTTGAATTTTTGTTCTAAGCGTCATGTCAGTGTGATCAGTGGTTGAGCTGTTCTCCCAACTTAAATAAAATATTCAAAAAGTCTTATCGACCAGTTTTTTTTTTCAAAATTCATGTTGTCCTCTCGACTTGCTTTAAATCTCAATCTTATTTCAGCCGCCCTCTAAAACTGTTTCAATTCTATAAAATTAGTTGATTCAAATCACTTGAATCAAAACATATTGAAGCTGTCCTTACGACGCACACTATGAATCGTTCTTAGCTGTCCCGCTTAGTTTTCAATTCATCTTTGCTAAAGATGTCCTACCTTAATTTATTTCAAGCTGTCTTTCCAGCCCTCTTGGTTAACAAAAGATAAAGTACATCAACTATCCTCTCAATTCGCCTTTCAATTTTAAGCTTTCCTCTCCATCCGCTTGAAATTGTGAACATGATCAAGTTGTCCTCAAGACTCGCTTGAAATTTCATCTTTATTTCATGTTGTCTTTTCAACGGGACTTCAATGCTGAGTTCATCAATTACAGATTCGGCATTATTTCATAACCCACTAATTGGCAAAAAAAAAAATTTTTTTGTTTCGATTATAGTCGTTTTACCATCTTTATGGCATTCGCGACTTTATCAACGTTACAGTTGGCGGATCGTTATTGAAAAACTTATCCGGTACAATTGTGTTCGATGTTTACTCTTGGGCTCGAACTCGCGGACATCGGCTCAGGAGACAACAGACTAGTCAACTGAGCTATATCACAAGCCAGCAAAAAAAAAAAGAAAAAAAAATTAAGGACTGTATCGGAAACTCTTTACCAATATCTTTCTGTGAAAATAAATGAAATAAGTTTTTATTTTTTTATTTTTCCATTCGGTTTATTCAAGATCGGTATGATTAGAAATAAAATCATGGTTGAGGTAAGTAAAAAAAATTATGTTCTGAAAAGGATCGCACATTTTTCATGGAATGTTTTCCATCAGGTTCTAACACCGTAGCATTTGTGCATTTCCTGGATGCTGTCTTCC
>NC_073691.1:55915505-55943716 GCF_029784155.1 Uranotaenia lowii | reverse complement strand
TCAAAAATTCTTTCTCTACGGGTCCGGACGGAATATATGCTACTTTTATTAAACGTTGCATGCCTGTTTTGCTGACTCCCGTTAGGCTTATTTTCCAAGATTCGCTTGACAGAGCTACCTTCCTCTTACTGTGGAAGGAAGCTTACATGTTTCCGGTGTATAAAAATGGGGAATCTTAGCATTATCCACAGTAGCCAAACTATTCGAATTAACGGTCTTGGATTCTATTTTCTTGTCCTGTAAAAATATTTTTTCCGACTATCAACACGGATTCATGCCCAAGCGATCCACGACAACTACCCTTTTGACGTTTACTTCTTACGTGCATGGAAGTTCTGCTGCAAAGTCTCAAACCGACGCTATATACACCGATTTGTCTGCGGCATTCGACAAAGTCAACCACGATATGGCCATTGGAAAGCTCGAATGCCTGGGTTTCTGTAGAACTCTCCTTGGCTGATTCCGGGGCTACCAATCTGGACGTAAATTAACAGTTCGCACGGGGGACTCTTTCTCCAGACAATTCTCTGCTTCTTTGCTATGCTGACGACCTAAAACTATTTAACAACATTAACGGCCAGGACGATATAGATTTCCTACAAAATCAATTTAACCTCTTCGCACATTGGTCTGATATAAACTGCCTGCCTTTGAATCGCAGTAAATGTGCATTCATCAGCTTTTCAAGAAGGCGACAGCCTTTTTCCGCTGAGTACTTCCTCAGAGATGAGCCGATCGAACGCGTAGAACACAACAATAATCTGAGCGTAATTCTAGACCGGAAGCTGCTATTCAGGACACATAAAAACTATGTTGTCGACCAAGCCTCGAGAAGTCTTGGATTCTTTTTTCGAGTGTCTAATGACTTCAAGGAAGTGTATTACCTTTTTTTTTTTTTTTTTTTGTTTCGATTATAGTCGTTTTACCATCATTATGGCATTCGCGACTCTATCAACGTTACAGTTGGCGGATCGTTATTGAAAAACTTATCCGGTACAACTTGTGTTCGATGTTTACTCTTGGGCTCGAACTCGCGGACATCTGCTCAGGAGGCAACAGACTTGCCAACTGAGCTATATCACAAGCCCGAAGTGTATTACCTGAAAAGTTGGTATTGCAGTATTGTTCGCTCTATCCTTGAATATGCATCCGCTATAACCAGAGTGGGGCCGAACGAATCGAGGCTAAACAGCGGCGCTTCTTGCGATTCGCACTTAGACACTTGCCTTGGCAAGACCCGTTTTACTAGCCAAGCTATGAACATCGATGCCGTCTCATAGACATAGACACTCTTCAAGCCCGCCGAAACGCAGCACGAGCTTCCTTGGTCGCCGATCTCTTGATATTGCGAATTGACTGCCCCACGCTCTTAGAAGCCATTCTTCTAAGTGTGCGACCCCGTGGACTTTGAAACCAAGAACTTCGATTGTATGTTCTCATTCGATTGAACAATTATGGAGCTAATAGCGCTATCATCGGTGTTATGAAAAAAAACATGCAACCGTTTTTCTTAGTACTTCGACTTCGACGTTTCGAGAGATGTTTCCCGTGTAATGTTTAAGTGTAATGAGAACCCTGTAATTAGACTTAGTAGTCTTTTTATATTAATTTTAAGACATCAATATGTGTTCCGTTGGTTTGTAATAAATGAAAAATAAATTAATTTTTGTTTTCTACTACACATTTCGGTTTAATACATGCGCAATAATGATATGATGAAAAATTTAACAAAAATTTGGACTAAATTTTTTCGAAAGATTTTTATACAAAAAATAATGAAACTATGTTCCTAAAAATAAAACAAGACTCTTTAAAGGGCTCGAAAATGTCAGATTTTTAGTGTTTCGATTCCGAAATCTTTCAATACAAACAAAAACATTTAGCTTAGTTTGTTATTGATCCAGAATACGTTTATCAAACAGCTTTAAGGAGTGTATTCGAAAAAAATAACACTTTGTAAAAAAAACGAACACAAACACATAGAGGATCTCAATGAAACTTGATGTTTCCTCGAAGAGATTCCTTTTTTCTTAACTCTAAGCGTACATCTTTCGAGGGTATGATGGCTAGCATTTTACAAATGCTAAAACCACCAACCCACAGAAAGTGTATTATGTATGCCGTGACCAGGATTCGATCTCATGCCCGCAGACTTAGAAGCGGCTGCGGCTGTTTTCTAAATAACTTTTGAATACATGGATGAAAATTGATTAAATTTTCAGTGAAGCTACTTAGTAATGTAATGTGTACGTGAACAAAATTTGTTGACAAATTTTCAAGTGGTTTTTGAGATAGCGTCCAATACTAAAGATTATTGACAAATATTTTTTTTGGACAGAATCGAGAAAAATCCAGATAAATTCTAGTAGGAGACCTGAAAAAAGCTGGAATTCAACTATTTGACCAAATACACATGGTAAATTGTTTAGGAAGTGTAAGAGAATCCAATAGTGAACTAAAATTTTAAATAAAATTGAAGATGATTGATTCCATGAAGTGAGGGGAATGTGAGAGATTTTTTCAAGCTCAATCCGAAAATATGAATGGAGGAAGTGATAGAAAGTCAAATTTTTATGACTGCTTCGTCTAGCCGACTTATAAATAGGCCTGACTTAATTTCTATAAGATAGAAAAGCTGCCCACCGGTAAAATAAACAAAATGCGGTGGTCAAATCGTGCGCAAAATATTTGGACTTCTTGTTGTGAGATATTTTCAAAAATTTCGTTATGGACAGCAAAACGATCTCTATAGCGGTCACCTGACAGGATTCCAACCAGAAGCTTTTGTAAACAAGTTTCGCCTGTATTTCCCGGGACGAAACAAGGAGAAAAATGAAAAAATTTGATATCTAATACTTGAGGACGCTAACGATCTGTGGAAACTGCAAATTACTCAGTCTTTCAAAACGATTGACACAGTGAATGGCTAAAAATTCAAAGAAGACTACCACCAAATGTGACCGTTTTCTCTGAAAAGCACTTCAATAGGTCCCACAAAGTTTAAACACTGTTTTAATTGGATCTGGAACTGCACCATAACGCAAAAACGACAGTGGAGTGATGAAAAGTCCAATATGTTGTTTTTGTGCCAAAGGAGGACAATCGGCAAAATTTGTTATAACTTTGACCAAAACAAACAAAAAATTTTGAAAACCAAACTTCAGGAGACAGAAGCAGTAATCAAAAATAGCCTTGATTTAAGAAAAGGTGGTTCAAAATAAGCACTAAAGATGGCGCACGTGTTGCCAAAAAATGAATTTAAAAAAATTTCTTTAGAAGACGCAGGTAACTTAGCTGAAAATTTCATCTATTTACTTTCATGCATTCAAAAATTATTCACAAAACAAAGTTTTGCATTTTTTTTTCGAATACACTTCTTGTTTGAGTTAAGCATAGAATAAGATTATATATTTTAAAAATGCCTTCAATTTAAAAAAATAATCTAAACTCAATTCAAATAAGTTCAACCAACTAAACTCTTGAGGAAATTTAAAAGTTTTAAGTTATCGATAAAATAAGCGATTAAAATTTTGCAGCAAAAACCTGTTTCTTACAATGTTTACCTATTAAAATATATAAGATTATAATTTGAAATTGGGCTCTTAAACAAACTGCAATATAAACCCCTTGAACTTAATTTATTTTAGCTGATAAATTTGCAGAAATTTCACAAAAAAACCATATTGATGGAAAATATTTGATTACTCAATCAAAATATTTCAGGCAACGTTTTAATTCATCATTTTAAACAATCTAAAATCTATCAATCTTCGTCTATAATCCTTTTTATTTTCATGTTTCCCTTTCTTATCTTCTTTTTCTTTAAAATAAAAGTGTTAAGCTAAGCAAAGAATTGTAAAAACAAAAACAAAAAATTTGGCTCCTTAAAATCTCAAGTTATGAGCCGTTTCAAATAAAGATTTACAAAAAAAAATTATACAATGAATGAGCAATTTTTTTTTTTTTTTCAAAAAAAATGTGACATTCAAGGCTAAATATATAGTTTTTTTTCAGAACCAACAGCTATATGAAACAACGTTTTCTGTGATTCAAATCAAAAATGATAATGCATGCGGAGCAGAGACCTGAGTATCCGTGATAAATGAGACGACGGATTTGAAGCTACACAAGGAAGAACGCCTCAAAACCGCGTACTACTTTTCATTAAAATCCATAACGGTGCTGTGAAGTTTTGGCTAGATTTAGAGATCGGCTTTCTTTTTCGAACCTGCAGTACTGACACTTATCGTTTTGAATTATGTTTATCCTTTTGAGATGCTTTTTTGTGGACAATGTCCTGTCAATCCAGAGACCTGTGTAAGTTAACTTAAAATCAACATGATTTTGGAGAGTCGTGCACATGGTTCAATGAATCTTTTTGCCTGAGTTGCTCCCTCTACTGTTTCGTTTCTAACATTAATAATTATGTTTAGAGGCTTGAAACTCCGTAGAGAATATATTCCTCATTCCACATCCGAAAAACACTGGTTTAACATGGGGATGCACATAATGGTCCTCTCGTATAACCAATCCAAGTATCAATGAACTCACCACGCCATGGTTCCGGCACCGGGCACATTTCGGCGTTCGCTGGTACCGTTCCGAGGCTGCCCTCAGGAAAAAGGCCGGTGGCAGTGCCCCCAACACCGGATGCTGTTGCATCAGATTAGACATGTCAACACCACTGGGCAGACTCATCGCACACGTGTCCACCTGATCCCACTGGAACACTAATCACGCACTCTAATCGCTCTCACACTCCTTCGACACTAGTATCCCAAACTGAAATCCGATTAACCCAATATGAGGGAACACTCAAAAGTTATCAATTTCGATGGGGACCCACTTCACAAACTGTATCCACAACATCAATCCCTTTTCACGCCTCTTTCAGTGGATCAACCAACCAATAGTTTTCTGGTCGTCAGAGTAGCCCACACTAATTTGCAGATCTAATCACTGTTGCTGAACTGCCCGTTCCGGTTTCCGCAAAGCCCAACACAAAATGACACCAAAACTAATTAAACTCATTATAGCCTGATCACAATCAGCACACTCTTATCATTCAACTTTTGAAGGACTCTTTTGCGGGTTTCGTTCGCTAATCCTGATTGCCCGACGTCAAAGTATCCTAGATTTCCACCTTAACAAAACACACGTCGTACTCGACCGCACTGTCAAATGCTACTGATTCAAAATGTTTCAACAGTTTCTAGCCAATCCCCTCCCAGACCAGACCAGCAGTAGGCTTTGTGTATCACATGGGATCGGGAAAAATGTATACAATCTCTAAACCATCACCGACCTACTGAGAACTGGCAAATTTACCAAAACCCCGAAAAAAAACAAACCCAAAAGGGGCGTTGGTATGGCAGCAAGTCCTGCCGGTGAATGCAAAAGCGAGACAGCAGCAAGCACTCGAATTCGTAGAAGAGAGATACAAAGAACCTTCCATCGTTTGGCCTACTGTACGGTCTTGCATATCGCACTCACACCAACTTGGCCAAAGCCAAATGAAATACAATGATACAACTCAACCAACCAAATTTAACCAAAACGGTGCCACCATCCTTCGTTTTCCTGTTGCAGCAGCTGCTTCTGGAGGAATAGGATGGAACCGGAGCGTAGTGGAACGGCGGATGAAGCCGAAAGCAAATGAATGTTTTATCATGCGGATTCACACAGATACTAGTCCATGTCCGTTTTTTGCGACCCGGGTTGTGGCACATCTGTCACATTCTGGTGATTACAGATAACTCGACCCCCTTTCGAGGATTCTGCCCCCACCTTGAATAAGGATTCCGGCAAACGGTGGAGCCCACAGATACAATTTATCTACTCGGGTTTGAACCAGGGGTGTAGTCTGACAATGCGACTTCATATCGTAGATCAGTGTTTTTCAGGATGATACATTTTATGGTATTATGGCGACCGAAACTTTGAATAATGAGTTCTACCGGAGATCTTCATATGCTTTCAATATTTTGTGGCATACATTAAGCATTATTCGAGTGTTTATCTCGGAACGTGAATGAATTGTAACTAATCCGACTGCTACTGCGTGTGAACGTGAGTGAGTTTACGCAGCTTTCGGTCGAACATTCATTGAGTAGCCAAACTTGCTGGCTGGTGATTCCTCGTGAATAGCCAAATTACATATTGACGACCGTGACAGGTTTTCTAATAGTTTATTATCTAAATAATTTGAACCTCATACCCTGTAAAATCCCCCACCGGGCAGCGCTTTGTGAAGTTGGCAGTGAAAAAGTGAATAAGTTGTTGCAAACAGCAGTAAGTTTTTATTCTTCTGGGAACGCTAGCGCTCTATTGTTATTATTTGTGTGGAGTGGTGATTGAGAGAAAGCAACTATAATAAGTGTTTGTTTTGTGTGGCAAAAACAATGTTCGTGAACAGCTTGATTGTAGAAAAGCATATTGGCTTGGACTTGTGAAAACATTGCAAATAGCTCAGGGCGAGCACAGCTGAGTTGGCTTAAGCTCGGGACGAGCACAACATGTAGATTTTGTACTCGGGACGAGCACTTGGTTATTGAATTTGCTCGGGATTGCAGGATTCTTATAAGCCATCTTTCGGACAATCACTTGGAAAACGTCCGCAATTGCAAAAAATCTGAAAAGGCCTTCTACACACTCAACTAGAACCATTCATTTTCATGAATGTATTGCCCAATATATTAAACCATTATTTCAAACTATTCATTTCTGCTATTGTTCATCTGTATTCTACAGAAATGAGCACAAAAAGCAGTCAGCTCAGGACGAGCATGAAATGGTTGATTTTAGCTCAGGACGAGCGTCTGGTTATTAAAATTAGCTCGGGCGAGCTAAAGAAATTGAATTAAGCTCAGGACGGCCAAAGCAGATATCAGCTAAATTTCTTAATTTTTTCTCAAGTTGAGCATAGAAGAAGTTGTTTTCAGTTCGAGAAAAGCCAAGATTCTTAAATTTAGCTCAAATTGAACATGAAAGAAGTCGCCTTTAGCTCGATAAAAGCACAACAATATGTATTTCAGCACGAGACAAGCACGGGAAGCTGATTTGATCT
Source organism: Uranotaenia lowii (assembly GCF_029784155.1). NCBI lineage: Eukaryota > Metazoa > Arthropoda > Insecta > Diptera > Culicidae > Uranotaenia > Uranotaenia lowii. The sequence goes on along the minus strand of NC_073691.1, from coordinate 55,936,650 downwards.
CGAGCCTAGCACACGTTGTTGATATTAGAATGAGCACCAGTAAGTTACTAGCACTAACAGCTTTTTTAAAAATGTTGATGCCGTCAGGGAAGCTAAGGTAAAAATTAACCTAATCCAGAATATTCGTTGCTAGCACCACTAACTTACGATTTGCGACCGACGAGATTGTTGACGAGAGGAATGATGGCCGAATATTTCCAAATAAGGTTGCTGCATTATCTTCTACCCTCAGATAAAAAACTTTCTTGGGATAAACGATTCTCAAATTATATTTAAAAAAAAATGTTCGAATGATCGAGAGGTGTTATATTAAACATGACTCGATCGAGAGATGTTATATTAAACATGACTCTTCTTAACTCTAAATAAGTCAAACTGTGATAGTGTGCCAAAGACGGTTTTCTTTAAAAAACGGATGTATGTTTTTTTTTTCGAAGGCATGAAGAAGAAAGCTCTATCGAAACTCAAAATGACATTGAAATGTCCTCAAAGATTGAACGGTGGGTTGGCGCTTGAATTTTGTTTGTTGATAATGGGAAACTTAAAGTGTAATGGCATTTCAGACTTTCTCATTCTTCGATAAGACTTTTGATTTTCTTCAATATTTTCTTCCATGCAATGCAAAAAGAATTTGAACATATTTAACTTCTTTGAAACTTAAACCTTGTTGAAGATCGCAAAAAAATCTGAATAAAGAGAAAACAGATATAATGATTCAAACAGAGAGTAAGGTCTTTTATCGTATGAAAAAAAATCGTAGAAAACATTAACATTAAACATACCGACACTTTGTATATACCTATTCATACCGCGAGCGGTCAAATGACGGTTTACACTGTTTTCGCTAAAACTTTCTTGTTTCTCAACCGATTTCTTTAAAATTTATAGTTTTGAAAAGCCTATAATGTGACTCAAATATGTTTCTCAGACAGTTTTCAGCTACAATCAATAATTTCAAAGTTATTTTAAGTCCAAAAAATTTTTTATGAAAAAACATGCTTCAGGAAAATCGCTATAAATCAGTTATTTAGTGCTCGAAAAAAATTTCACTTAGTGCCTGAGAAAGCTGAAGTTAGAAGCTATATGCTGCACATACGGAAATTTTTATCAAATTTTTTATAAGATCATGCCCACAAAAAATGTAAAAAAGTTGTGTAAAACCCGTACTTTCCAATCAATCAACCGCCGAAGCTGTTCCTGTTACAGTAGAAAAATTTCAAAAAATGAATTGGAATGTTGACGTGATTTTTCACATTTTGGCATCTTTAGATTCTGTAAAATACACACTTAGAAAAATCCTCGTAGATTTACATGCAACAACATGGGTAGAAAGGAATCGGGCATTTGCGTGTGATAAAACTGTACAACTCATGTAAATTCCCGGTAGCGCACAAGTCTGTTGTTTACTGTACATTTACATTATTTAGCACATCTCATGAATCTTATTGGACAAGGAGTGATTTCAATAAATAAAAAAGTCACTAGTTCGAGGCAGAAATGAACTTTTATTTAACTTCGATCACACTTTTTGATTGAATAACAACACTTACACCGATCTTCATCTTCCAAATATTGGTTAATTTTCGACGATTCCCCCGGTGACGGGAACGACGGCTGGTGCGATAAGACAGCAGAAAATTTGCTGTCACACAGTTGGGGCCTAATGTTTTGGGGATTTAGCATCAATTTCCTGTAAATAACAGCAATTAGGGTGAAAATGTTAAGTCAATCACAGTTATTTTCAATATTGATTTACCTTTTATCAGCAATCACGGTTAGGTTGAAAGAAAAACTAAAAACTTTTGCCGAGGCAGAAAGGAACCCTTAACGAACAGGAATGAAAACAAAACAAATTTGACAAACTGACGCTGGTGCTGAAAGAAGCATGCATTGACATGTAATTTTCATTCGAAGAGGCAAACATGCTATACTCTTTTTCAAAATTTTCTCAGCGGCGGTGTAAAAATGTAAAATCACTTGTAGTGTAAGGTTACATTTTTTTATCTGTGTACGAAATACATAATTTATGACGAATTTTCAAAGGTAGCTGTTTTTCGAACATTTATCAATTCGGATTTTTGATATAATTCTTACACCTAAATTCAGCTTTGCACTGGATTTTGAGTATGTTATCGTAAGGTTTAGACAAAAAACCGGTATGAAATTAGCTTTCTTTTGCATATAGTTTTATCGCCTAAGCCTCACATTGAAGTACTCAAATTCCAGTGCAAAGCTGAGCTTTGGTGTAGGAATTCTATCAATAATCCAAATTGATAAAAAGTTCGAAAAACAGCTACCTTTGAAAATTCGTCATAAATTATGTATTTCGTATTTCACAAAATCTAAAGATGCCAAAATGCGACAAATTACGTCCCCTTTCCAATTTACTTTTTAAAAATTCTCTACTGTAACAGGAACAGCTTTGGCGGCTGATTGATTGAAAAGTACGGGTTTTCCACAACTTGTTTACATTTTTTGTGGGCATGATCTTATAAAAAATTTGATAAAAATTTCCGTATGTGCAACATATAGCTTCTAACTTCAGCTTTCTCAGGCACTAAGTGAAATTTTTTTCGAGCACTAAATAACTGATTTATAGCAATTTTCCTGAAACATGTTTTTTCATAAAAAATCTTTTGGACTTAAAATAACTTTGAAATTATTGATTGTAGCTGAAAACTGTCTGAGAAACATATTTGAGTCACATTATAGGCTTTTCAAAACTATAAATTTTAAAGAAATCGGTTGAGAAACAAGAAAGTTTTAGCGAAAACAGTGTAAACCGTCATTTTACCGCTCGCGGTATGAATAGGTATACCACATACGTTATTCAAAAACCACAAAACTCACTTCCATCTGTACCGTTGAGCCGTCAACACGTACGCCGGAGCATCGTATCGTTGCTGTGTACCTGCAGGAACATTTTTACATTATTTATTTTTTCCTTACCTGTTTTTCAATCAGCACTTTTCAGTGCTATAATTATTTTTATTTTCTTTTATTCATATTTTTCTCTTTTCTTTCCAGCATGGGGAAGTCTTCGGCCGGCTCAAGGGCCGGAAGAAAACGGATTGCTGAACCTAATCCAGGGCCATCTGCCAAAAAAGTTGAAATTTCCAATTCATTCGATGTCCTTCATAACATCGGTGATGAGGAAATATTCATATTTAATTCTGATAAGAGTACTAAGAAACCTTCTTCTTCTTCTTATACTCTTAAAAACGAAAAGATTCCACCAATAACGGTCACGATTCCTGACTTCAATGCCTTTCGAAAAGAAATCGTCACTTCCGTCAAGGATGTGAAGATTTCTTTTCAGATCGGTCGAAGGGGAACTGCTCGTATATTGGCGGAATCTTTTAATGATTTTCAAAAGGTTTTAAATTATTTGAATAATAAAAAACACCAATTTTTTACGTACGACACTAGAAGTGATCGTCCATTTAAAGTTGTACTTCGTGGTCTCACTGGCGATCAGACACCGGATGAGATCACAGCTGAATTAAATTCTTTGTTAGGTTTTTCTCCAATTCAAGTAATTCAAATGAGGAAAAGAACCAACACGAATAATACCAGTAGTGTTGGTTTTGCTCCTGAACTTTATTTGATCCATTTTAAAAAGGATCAGGTTAATAATTTGCAAATTCTTGAAAAGGCTCGTCTTATGTTTCATTGTCGAGTCAAATTCGAACCTTTTCGTAAATCTTCTACCAATTTTCTTCAAAATATTACGCAATGTCGTCGTTGTCAAGCTTTTTGTCATGGCACTAAAAATTGTAGAATGAATGCCAGATGCATGTTTTGCGGCTCATTCGATCATGAAAAATCTAAATGCCTTTTTGGTGGTGATAAGCCAAAAACAGAATTTTTTAAGTGTGCGAATTGCGCAGGTAATCATTCCTCGAATTCTCTAGACTGTCCCGTCAGGGCAAAAATTATTGCTTCTAGGAAAAATCCCAAAGTTTCCAGAAAAGTTTCTTCGCCTCCTTCCTCTTTTTCGTCTTCACACGTCAGACCGGCAAACAACCTGCCTGTTCGCGGTCAGCCTCGGCCTACATTGGAATCACGGCTGGGTAATACCCGAAGTGATTTGAATGTTACCTGGGCTGATTCTGCGCCACAGACTCGTTGTTTATCGTTCTCAGAGGTGGTTGAAAATGGGTTGCCCTCTCCAGGCATAACTAATAAAAATGGGAAAAAACCAAGTCTCAACGTTCATGCGAAGGCTTGGGAAAATCCCCGAAATTCAAATACTTTTTCTTCTCCTTCCTTTTCTGATCCTAACAATTTTGTTGATTTGGGTGAGATTACTGAGGAAAAATTAAAATTTTTGCATCAAAATTTAATGGAAATGATGCAACTTATGTTGAAAGCAAATTCAATGTTTGAAGCTTTCCAAACTTCTTTTAATTATGCTAACAAAATTATTATGACTTTACGATTCCCTCATGGATCCAAATAGATGTTTAAATATTATGAATTGGAACGCTAGATCTTTGCTGGCTAACCAAGACGAGTTCTTTTTATTTTTGAAAACTCAAAACATACATATTGCTGCCATCACTGAAACTTTTTTAAAGCCAGACAATAACTTGAAAAGCAATGCTTTCTTTAAAATTTTACGAAATGATCGACTTGATCGACAAGGTGGGGGTGTAGCTATTGTCATCAATAGTCGTCTCAAATTTAGACTTCTTCCTTCTTTCAATACAAAAGTCTTAGAAACAATTGGAATTGAATTAGAAACTTCTATGGGGAAAATTATAATTATTGCCGCATATTTGCCTTTCCAATGCAGCGGTGAACAGAAAAATTTTTTGAAGGGAGATTTACAAAAACTCACCAGAAATAAATCTAAATTTTTTATTATTGGTGACTTTAATGCAAAACACCGATCTTGGAATAATATTTCATCAAATTCAAATGGGAATATTTTGTTTAATGACTGCTCTGCAGGTTATTATACTGTTGAATATCCTAATGGGCATACTTGTTTCTCTTCGATTAGAAATCCTTCCACAATTGATTTGGTTCTAACGGATTTAGGCGAGCATTGTAGTCAATTAGTAACTCATGCGGACCTCGATTCAGACCACCTTCCAGTAACATTTTCTTTATCTCAAAGTCCCATTGCAAACCCTTTAAAATCAACTTTTAATTTTCAAAAGGCTAACTGGGAGCGATATATGAATTTTATTGAACGTAATTTAGATGTAAACGTTCCACTGAATTCAATAGAAGATATTGACTTGGCTGTAGAAAATTTGACAACTTCAATAGTCAATGCTAAAGCCGCTTCAATACCTAAAGTTAAACATAAATTTAATCAACCTTTAATTGATGATGATCTTCAGTTTTTGATACGACTGAAAAACATTCGTCGACGCCAATATCAACGTACTAGGGATCCTTATTTGAAATTAATTTATTGCGGCCTTCAAAAAGAGATCAAACGTCGTTTAAATTTCATTCGTAATGAAAATTTTGCTAAAGCAGTAGAGGATATAAAACCCTACTCAAAGCCATTTTGGAAATTAACTAAAATTTTGAAAAAGCCCCAGAAGCCAATTCCTACTTTGAAAGATGGGGATAAACTTCTTTTAACTAATTCAGAAAAGGCTCAAAAATTAGCCCAACAATTTGAGTCTGCTCATGATTTTAATTTAAACGTTGTAAGTCCAATTGATGCTCAAATTTCCCTAGAATTTGATGATATTCTTTCTAAGCAAAATGTGTTTGAAAGTTCTTGTGAGACAAATATTGATGAACTTAAATTGATTTTCAAAAAATTTAAAAATATGAAAGCTCCAGGGGAAGATGGGATTTTCTATATTCTTATTAAAAAGTTGCCTGAAAGCACTTTAAATTTTTTAGTTAAAATCTTCAACAAATGTTTTCATTTGGCTTATTTTCCCAATAAATGGAAAAATGCCAAAGTAACTCCAATTTTGAAACCTGGAAAAAGTGCTTCAGAGCCTTCAAGTTATCGACCAATTAGTTTGCTTCCTTCTTTAAGTAAACTATTTGAGAGAGTTATTTTGAATAGAATGATGATTCACATTAATCAGAATTCTATTTTCCCTGATGAACAATTTGGTTTTCGTCATGGACATTCTACTACACATCAACTTTTGAGTGTAACTAATATGATTAACGCTAGCAAATCTGAAGGTTATTCAACTGGTGTTGCTCTTCTTGATATTGAAAAAGCTTTTGACAGTGTTTGGCACAAAGGTTTAGTAGTTAAATTAGCTCGATTTGATTTTCCTGTATATCTTTCCAAAATTATTCAAAATTATTTGACTAGCCGAACCTTACAAGTCAGCTATCAAAATTCATGCTCTGAAAGGACACCCATTAGAGCTGGTGTCCCTCAGGGTAGTATACTTGGGCCAATTTTATATAATATTTTTACTTCTGATCTTCCTGATGTACCAGAAGGAAAAGGTAGAAGACTATTTGCTGATGATACTTTGCTTTCAGCCAAAGGTCGAAATTTACGGGTGGTACGCAGTAGATTGCAACAAAATTTAAATTCCTTTTTGAATTACTTGAAAAAGTGGAAAATTTCTCCTAACGCTTCCAAAACTCAACTTATTTTATTTCCCCATAAGCCAAGAGCAAATTTTTTAAAACCTAATGAAAATCATTCCATAACTTTTAATGGGGTTTCATTAGAATGGTCTGATCACGTGAAGTACTTGGGACTTACACTTGATCGGAATCTTACTTTTAAAAATCACATTGAAGATATTCAATCTAAATGTAATAAATACACTAAATCTCTTTATTCTCTCATCAACAGGAAATCCCGGTTGTGTCTGCGAAATAAGATGCTCATCTACAAACAAGTTTTCCGACCAGCGATCATGTATGCAGTTCCGATTTGGTCTAGCTGCTGCGCGACGAGGAAGAAAGCCATCCAGAGGATTCAGAACAAAGTTCTGAAAATGATTTTGCGGCTTCCACCTTGGCACAGCACCGAAGATCTTCATCGGATTGCAGGCATTGAATCTATCGAAGAGATGGCCAACAAAATCATCTCCAACTTCAGAGGCAAATCGATGCAGTCTTCCATCGCAGAGATTCGTTCTCTTTATGTTTAGTTTAATTTTAAGATAGTGTTTAGTTTTAAGTATAAAATATTTTTGCTATTACAGGATGTTCTCCTACATTAAAAACTTGATTGCGCTCAGCAAATTTAAATCTTATAAATAAATTTTTATAATCTAGTTACTTATAGGGCTATGAACAGTTCATTATTGAGCTGAACACCTAGTTTAATGCAATAATGTAATATAAGTGTAATGATGATTTGATACAAATAAAGACATATTTAAAAAAAAAAAAAAAAAACCACAAAACTTAGAAAAAATTTAAAAACGCAAAAATACTTGCATTTTGAAAATAAAAATAGTCCTGTCGCTAAATTGGCGAAAAAAAAAATTATATAAGGCGTAATCATCCTTCAAAGTTTAAAAACCGTCATTTGATCGCCTCCGGTACGTTTAGTGTTAAGCAAGCAACAATGCCGAAGCAATAGAATTAGAAGGGCTAAATCTTGTTGCATGAATGATGCCTTTCCATCAGGTGAAAATATTAAGTTATATCTGTTCTTGACCTCATTCTTTTAGCAACCTTATTGAAAAAAAAATCAAAATCCTCTATTGAAAAAGAATGAATTTTAAAGCATTTTTCCTTATACGAGAATTCATCTATTGGTAATCTCTTACATATAAAAATGGAGGCGTTTTCTTTGTAACAACATCACGTATGAATGGTCGGTCGGAATGAAGTAAAATTTGGTATCCGAAGGTTTTTTGGGTCAGAGATGGTTTGTATTACAGTTTCAAGAATCTCACTTTTTATGAAAGGGGGTCCCCATACAAAATTATCTCTTCACATCTTATCTTATATTGAGTTTTGGATTTATCACCGCGTGTAGAGGCGCACCCAAACGTAGTGTTACTCGCAATTAGGAAATGAGCCCATGCGACATGTTACGCGAGAGGCGAACGGGTAGTTATGACCGAGCGTGTGAACGGGGAGTTTTTGTGGACACCGGCGCGGAAGATATACGAGGAAAATGTTGCGTGAATTTTGGGACGAGGTAAATGTGAGTTGTGATTCAATAAATGAGATCTCTACATCTGGCGACGGGGATAAAAAGATCGTTCGGTAAGTTGAGCCGTTTTTACAACTTTGAATGAAGAGAAATTGTTGGGAAAAAGTTGCAACCAAATTGTTGGGGCGTAGCACCCAAATGTTTCAAACGCGATTTTCCTGCATAGTGGTGTATGTAAGTGCGTCTGATGTACGTCTCGTCTCGTGCGAGTTGTGTACGGAGAATTGAAGGATCTGTTGGTGTTATGCTATTTTTGCTGTTGAGAGATGAAGATATGCTTTTTGTGTTTAAGTTTCCGAAGAATAGTTTGTGATCCGTTCAAGGGGACGACTTGTATCTTGTTCTGAGGAGCGGTTAATGATTTGTTCCTGGGAAAAGGTAGCGATGTGGTTTAAGGAACAAATCGGATTTGTTAAATGGAGAATGATCAGTGATTTGTTCTGCGGAACAAGTGAATATTTCATATCATTGATTTGTTCTGAGGAACATAAGGAAATTTTTCTGAGGAACCTTAAAAAAAAACTTGTTCTGAGGAACAATGAGTTATTTGTTCTGAGGAACATTAGAAAAATTTGTTCTGAGGAACAATGAGTTATATGTTCTGAGGAACACCAAGAAATTTGTTTTGAGGAACAATAAGTAATTTGTTCTGAGGAACAATAAGAGATTTGTTCTGAGGAACAATAAGGAATTTGTTCTGAGGAACATTTTAAAAAAAAAAAACTTGTTCTGAGGAACAATGAGTAATATGTTCTGAGGGACATTGAGAGATTTGTTCTGAGGAACAATAAGAGATTTGTTCTGAGGAACAATAAGGGATTTGTTCTGAGGAACAATAAGAGATTTGTTCTGAGGAATAATAAGAAATTTGTTCTGAGGAACATTGAGAGAATGGTTCTGAGGAAAAAATAAGAGATTTGTTCCGAGGAACAATAAGAGAATTGTTCTGAGGAACAATAAGAGAATTGTTCTGAGGAACAATAAAAGATTTGTTTTGAGAAACAATAACAAATTGTTTTGAGGAACAATAAGATTTTTTTCTGAAGAAAAATTAGTGATTTGATCGGGAAGTCATGATGATTTTGATGCAGATGGTTCTGAGGAATACGTATCGATTCCCAAATTGACTTTGAGGAGTCCGAGTACTTATCAAGTGTTGATAGTTCCGAGGACCTTGATTGGACTGGTATAAACATAATGCTGTGATGATAATAGCTCTAAGAAACTGATGAGTGTCGGATCAGAAAAGACTTTGAGAAGTCGAGTAGAGTTCCTGTTGCTTAATATGTTGGGACTCCGAGGAGTTCAGATAGCTCTGAGAGCCATGTCCTTTTATTACGCTTAGAATAAATTCTTTGACTCTGAAGAGAAATTAAAAAGCACGTCCTGGAGAACATGGTTGGGGTTCCTCCGAGGAGGTTAAAAGAAGACTCCTCTGAGGAGGAGATGAAACAGAACCCTCTGAGGAGGAATGGTATAAAGTGTGTAGAGAAATCCGGTTCTGCATATTTGCATTCGATTTTGTGATTATGGGGAGCGAGAGTCAGAGAGACTTGAGTGTTGATCATAACAAACAAAAAAAACATCAGGCTTCGAAGAGCCAAGAACATGCAGTTTTGTTTAACCTTTCCTTTACACTGAGATGTGTGCATTGTTCTGAGAAACTTTAATGATTTTGATGATTTTGATAATTTAGGAACAGTTTAACAATAGTTCAGCTAACTTTGAGGAGTGCAGATAATTTTCAAATGTTGTAATTCCAAAGAGTTATGATTATCATAATGAACTTTAATAACTTAGGTATCGATTCTATTTTTGTTGGAAAAAAATGGTTGATATTCTTAAAGATGCATGTAGTTTTCACATGTTATTTTGTAAACCTGCCAGGTCTTTAAACTGAATGTTTTGTAACAAATAAAAACATAATTTCATATTGAATGCAATAGAATTGTTTCTGACGTTTCTTTCCTACACTTAAAACCTTAAAAAAAATTAAATAATTAAAGCAGTTATCAACGAAAGTGGACAAGCCCGCAGGCACTGGTTGTAAGTCTAACATCCAAACTATCTAATAATTTTTGAGTGAATTTGGCGGTGATGGTAGCACAGTTCAGATGCTTCATATTGGAAGGAACGTCCGCCATCTATGATTATGTCCAAGTTCATTATCATAGTCCGAAGTTCATCTGATAATTGTGTCCGGTAGGTTTTCAAGTTTCTATAAATGAGACAGAAAATGTAATTATAAGCAGTTTACATTACTGCTAATTAAGCAACATACTGATTCTCACAGTAATTGTCAGCAGGCTGTGGCGGAGTGGGTACACGTGTGAAACGAAGTAGATTTTTAAACGAAGTATACCTTTCAATCGAACTCTTTCACTAACAAGGTGTATTGGGGTTGTATTTAAAAGGTGGTATAATATTAATGACCATTAAAGTTAAAAGAGTATCTGATAGATTCTGGCAACGGAAGAGTTTAAATACAAAAAAAAGGAAAAAGAAAGATATAGATCAAGTTCTTCGCATCGAAGAAACAAACAGACTTTAAAATCCATTACAAAGATTTAGAGAGATCTGGATAAAATACATTACAATGCAATTGTGACCTTGTAAAGTAAACGCGAGTCGAACAGAGGAAATATTAAAGGGTTCTATAATCTCAGGAGGTTCCTATTGACGAGTGTCATATGAACAGCGAATTTGCTGGGAGCCATGTTGTTAAAAAGGATATAGGAAAGAAAGCTTACCAGCAGCGCTAAGCAGGAGTGTGTAACATGGTGCAGAGAATTACTACTAGATTGAACGGTTGGTAAGGAAAACGATAAAACAAATGTACATTTAGGTATCATGGAACAATTAGAGACACTGGGCAAATGTGGAAAGGATATGATTCTGATATCTGATCAGCCTACTGTAGGGCTTTAGTGCGGCCACCTTCTCAGTCTGCATGCGACCAAAGCATCCACCGGGGTTGGGTACCCGATCTCCGCTTAGGTAACTCGCATTCCAGCCGGCACCGCGTGGAGGTAGAGATAGAAGTTGTAAATAAGAGGTGATACCCAGTAAACATGAATCGGCAGAGAGGTAACTCAAATCGACAGAGGGATCGTAACGATCTCTCTGGCGAGTTTGCATCATCTAATCGGCAGAGAGGAACACATGATATGCGTGTCTCTGGTGAGTGCTACGAAATCTGAGTAGAAATGCTTAGACCCGCCCCAAGAGAGCACGTTCCGAATTGTGCTCGTGTGTTCCTATGTGTTCCTATGTGTGTGTGTGTGTGTGTGTGTGTGTGTGTGTGTGTGTGTGTGTGTGTGTGTGTGTGTGTGTGTGTGTGTGTGTGTGTGTGTGTGTGTGTGTGTGTGTGTGTGTGTGTGTGTGTGTGTGTGTGTGTGTGTGTGTGTGTGTGTGTGTGTGTGTGTGTGTGTGTGTGTGTGTGTGTGTGTGTGTGTGTGTGTGTGTGTGTGTGTGTGTGTGTGTGTGTGTGTGTGTGTGTGTGTGTGTGTGTGTGTGTGTGTGTGTGTGTGTGTGTGTGTGTGTGTGTGTGTGTGTGTGTGTGTGTGTGTGTGTGTGTGTGTGTGTGTGTGTGTGTGTGTGTGTGTGTGTGTGTGTGTGTGTGTGTGTGTGTGTGTGTGTGTGTGTGTGTGTGTGTGTGTGTGTGTGTGTGTGTGTGTGTGTGTGTGTGTGTGTGTGTGTGTGTGTGTGTGTGTGTGTGTGTGTGTGTGTGTGTGTGTGTGTGTGTGTGTGTGTGTGTGTGTGTGTGTGTGTGTGTGTGTGTGTGTGTGTGTGTGTGTGTGTGTGTGTGTGTGTGTGTGTGTGTGTGTGTGTGTGTGTGTGTGTGTGTGTGTGTGTGTGTGTGTGTGTGTGTGTGTGTGTGTGTGTGTGTGTGTGTGTGTGTGTGTGTGTGTGTGTGTGTGTGTGTGTGTGTGTGTGTGTGTGTGTGTGTGTGTGTGTGTGTGTGTGTGTGTGTGTGTGTGTGTGTGTGTGTGTGTGTGTGTGTGTGTGTGTGTGTGTGTGTGTGTGTGTGTGTGTGTGTGTGTGTGTGTGTGTGTGTGTGTGTGTGTGTGTGTGTGTGTGTGTGTGTGTGTGTGTGTGTGTGTGTGTGTGTGTGTGTGTGTGTGTGTGTGTGTGTGTGTGTGTGTGTGTGTGTGTGTGTGTGTGTGTGTGTGTGTGTGTGTGTGTGTGTGTGTGTGTGTGTGTGTGTGTGTGTGTGTGTGTGTGTGTGTGTGTGTGTGTGTGTGTGTGTGTGTGTGTGTGTGTGTGTGTGTGTGTGTGTGTGTGTGTGTGTGTGTGTGTGTGTGTGTGTGTGTGTGTGTGTGTGTGTGTGTGTGTGTGTGTGTGTGTGTGTGTGTGTGTGTGTGTGTGTGTGTGTGTGTGTGTGTGTGTGTGTGTGTGTGTGTGTGTGTGTGTGTGTGTGTGTGTGTGTGTGTGTGTGTGTGTGTGTGTGTGTGTGTGTGTGTGTGTGTGTGTGTGTGTGGGTGTGTGTGTGTGTGTGTGTGTGTGTGTGTGTGTGTGTGTGTGTGTGTGTGTGTGTGTGTTCGGCTCAGATCTGCCGACTCTTGCCGAATGATTTCCGTTACAGTGGGGTTGATTCGATTAAGGGCATAAAAACATAATTTTCTATATTAATGCTTTATTGGATTAACCCCGTATTTTGTTCGTTTCGCTTCATACTTTTTCCCCCGCAGCGAACTAAAACAGATACCTATGGAAAAACAATTAGATTTGTATTTCCTGATCTAATCCGTAGTTTTCAGAAAACAACACCGCACCACACGAGGGTACGTCTGGAACTGACAATGCTTTGCTTGCACACAGTTTTTTTCAAAACGAGTAACCCGGTGAGGTAATAATATGAATAATATCAAACGAGCAGTCGTCGCCCGTCGGCCCAGTTAAGTTCTTCAGAAAAATGCTCCCGAGTCGAATAAGAAAAAAAATCGGCCTCGGCGTGCGCGAGTTTCGCCGAAATATAACCGTTTTTTCCTAAGTCGGGATACCCTGTACTCAATTTTCTGAATTCTCTGTCGATTTTTGAGAGGACGCACTTACTGGGTATGACCACTATGGGGTCTCGTGTTGCACATTATCCACCGTTTACCAGCACAGTTGACGAGAACCTTGGCTGGCAGCAAGTTAAGACGTTGGCTCCGGATCGCCAGCAGATCTATGCGTCCCTATGCGTCGGTCAATCGGCGCCGGACCCTTAGGTAGGTAGATAAGTACTAACACTGATCTTTCTTCTCGAAGATCAACTGATTCATTAGACACATACTTTCGTAATGACATTCGGGCCGTCCCGCCTCGGATTTATTTCGCAGCGAAGCAGAAAATGAACTTAAAAAATCACTGGGCACAAATAGCTTGTCTTCTTCAACAGACCCAACTCCTGCGAGCATATCATCAACATAGAATGATTTCTTAAGCAATTCTGACGCAATCGGATAAATTTCGGTTTCTTGATCATGTAGACATCTTGTCACTAAATGCGGTGCTGATGACGCACCATACGTAACTGTTGTAAGTTGGAAAATACGTACGAAACCATCACCAGCGTCAGTTCGCAGTCGGAGCAATTACCGGTGACGACGAGCAGGTTTTGTGAGTATTTCGTGTACTGAAACTGTGTTTTCGTTTATTGGCAGTGGCAACCTAGTTACCCACGAGTTTTGCCCTAACTGCTGTTATTATGTTCGGTTATTAATTCAGAAGTCCACTAGTTTTGCCCGAGATTTGAACCTCAAGCAGGCGGTTGCACCCCGTAAAAGTTGTCAGTGTTGGGGGTAAGCATAAGGGTGAGCATAGCAACCATATATTTGCATCGTCCCGGGTAACGATTCTGTTTGTTTATTCAGAAAAAGTTTTGCCCCGCGCTAGTGGAGAAAAACGAAATCGGCATTAGTAACCGGAAATTTCCTACTTAGTACAAATTTACTGTTTTTATTGTGGCGGTGGTGTGGAATCTATGTGGTTTATCTATAGGTGGGGACAACTACAAACTTTAGAATTAGTTAATTATACATACAGTTAAGACATAACACGACGCCATCATGGAGTCAAGTGTTAAGCGCTCAAATGTAGCCATGGAAACTTATTAGTTTTCCTATTAAAAAAAAATCACTGGTACCGAAAACATAATTAAAATTTAGCTACTTTAGGAAACTGAACTGTTAACAGCAACGCAAACATTGGTTTTTAAAACTATTGGCCATACTCCATAGAACCGTTCAAAATTAATCAAACAAATGTCATTCTACAATATTTCTGCCGACTTGAACTACATCCCTGGTTTCAAACAGTTTCTAATTCAATCGTAAATCGGGATCCATTCTAAAAACAGCCATAGCCGTGCATCCCACGTGTAGACCACGAAACAGCTGCCTCCAACATCGGTCGAAGCGACTGGTTGGACAGAAAATTCATGATCCTGCGGCTGCTGTAAAGCAAAAACCCCGAGAAAACCACCGCCCAACTCAGCCCAACGAATTAACGTCAACAAGAGCATCCCGCTGGTTATATTATGTCATCAGAATGGAAAAACGTTTACCTACCTACTGTTTTTTTTTGTTTAGGTTGCTTCTCTCGTTTTCTGCTGAAACCGTTGAAATTTACTGACAACTTTTTTTTTTTGCTGAACCAATACAAAAAGACAGCGGGGTCTGGAAATTAACAGACAAAAAAAACTAAGGCGGCTGGTAGATATTTTTTAAATGTTATCAAAAGGGATTTTCCTCAACCACAGACAGCCATCAGGCGAAAAGGGCACAGAAAAACAAGAGAAACGGCTATTTCTAGCTTTGTCTAGAGTGGGATAAATAGAGTTTCAACACGAAATCGCTCAATACAGTGAAAAGGTGTTGCGCGTTTTGTATGGGTACCGAAAGGTCTAATCGAGACGTTTGAGAAATGCAGAGATGCGCATGTTCAACAGCACAACTTGGACACGTGTGAATCCTGAACACAGAGCCATACGGCAAGGAAGATATAACATCGTTCCGCAACCGAAACGGGTTATTGTGAGGGGACTCTCTACACATTTGTATACAGTTATTACCGGGTTTCTCCCTGGAACAAGGGAAGAGAAATAAGTCGGCCGGGGGTGACGGTGCCTCATCGACCCGTGCCGTGGTGGAAACCCGGCGAAAGCGAAAACTCTGTTGCAATAAACTTTGTAAATTTCATAGTTTGTCGAAATGCAGATAGTTCCGGACTGCTGCAGGTCTATTTACTAACGATTCCGTCCCACCTTCCGCAGCTTCCGCCGTTACCTAACCTATTTGCTGAAGCACCGAGGAACAATTTGCATTGCAGATATTGCTATCGCTCTGCCGACGGACCAACAGGATTATTATTCAATCCTAGGAAAATTGCAGCTCCGAAATAACTAAATGGAACCGGAATCCTACCGAGCAAAAAACACATTAAATGTGTATGAAACTGAACCGAACTACATACATTATAACCGTTTTTCAAGGAGTGGCCGCGCTGCTGTTTTTGACACATTGGATATACAAGTTGCGATCGAAAGCTTTCCCCGGACGGTAGACTATTGTGGGCTTTCGAGAAGGTATACCAACTACACTGTGGTGCATTAAACTGGATGACTGCAATGCGCATTTCTGCATGTAGCGATGCTGTGGTGCATTTCATGCCGACGGTTGAAAGTTTTACAAAGCTAGAAAAAAATGTTTCACTTTACGAATTTCGAACAGCTTCGTTCTAAATTTCTCAACAATCGAAAACGGTCACTGAAGAAGATAGAATGTTGCTATCGAAATATTGCGATTTTATTCTTGCGCTAGACTTTTAGCAAAAAAAATTCGTCAATCCCAGAACTTCCCCTTTTTCAATTCTTCATAAAAATCTTATGTAAAAAAATTAAATATTAAATTAAAACTTATATAATTGATTCAAAAGTTCAAACGAAAAGTTTTGAAATTATTTATTCTGCACTTTTTTAGTTGAAAAATTCATTTGATATCGAAAATTCGTTTCAATGATTCCATGGAATGACAATCCTTTGTGATGGATAAATCAAGTTTTTTGCCTGCTCAATTCTCAAAAACTCAATTATTCAATTGTCTATCTTGTAAAAAAATAAAACGGCCCTTCTTGATATTGTATACGTGAAGAAAATTGTCTGATTTTACGAGGACTGTTTTCAATATGACGTTCAAGGCTATGTCTACACTAGGCGTCAGAATTAGAATTTTAAACAACTAAATCGCTTATCTTAAGTCTCTTCATTGTATCAGAAATACCAGACACCGAAAACACCTATCACGTATACTTTTTCTTTGCGATCTGGGACTTGTAATAGTTTTTACTAAAAATGACACACATTTGATTTCCAGGAAAAATTCCAAAAAACAAATTTTTCATTGGTTGCTAACGGCAACTTAAACACAATATAGGGCTTTTGCTACACACACATACAAGAGGTCTGTTGGGCACACATCAATGGTTTTTATAGGCGGATCAGGCAAAATTTAGCAAAAATGTTGTTTTAAACTTAAATGAATTCGCATTTTCTCTAAAAAAGTGCCAATAAGCATATTTCGAATCATTGGCTAACAAGTTGAATCAATTCGGTGAATATTTGATTGAGTAGCAGTGCAGAAACCAGCAGAACAAAATGAAAAAACATGACTGTTATGTTTGAAAGGTATATTCAACGGTTCCCCCAGATCTTTTGTTAAACTTTTCGGGCATATCTTTTAGAATTTCAAACCCGGAAGATGAAGCTAAGTGTTTTCGTTTCGGATTTTATAAAGATCTTTAGCAATATTTCCTCTGAATCCTCAAGAAACAGTCGTATCCTACACAGAATCTTATTTTTTTTTCAAAGCACCTCACTCGAAATCAGAAAACAAATTTGCGAACAAATTAACAAATGCACTGGCTTCTTAAAAATGTGCTGCTTATTGAAAAACTTTCGATAGTTTTCATAAATAAATTCGAAAACTAACTTTCTTCCTTCGAATCGTATTCATTTTGCATTAAGCTGTCACTTTTGTTTGCCCAACGGCTTACTAATAAGATGCTCTGTGCAAATGCCCTATAGAGCTTCTGCTAGTGAGTATGCTAGTGACCCGTTGGGCAAACAAAAGTAACAACTGCTTGTAAAATGAATGCGGATCGAAAGGAAAATGTTATTTTTCGCGATAATTTGTCCAATTTGTGTTGTGGGAAAATTTAAAAAATACGGCTCATTTTTTAAGAAGCCTGTGCACCTGTTGAGTAATGTGTAAATTTATTAACAACTTTTAAGTTAGCTTTTCTGAAAAAATGAAAATTTTGGTATAAATTCGACTCTTATCAATGCAAACGTCAAAAAACAACAACGCAACATGTGTACTTACTTCATCCTCCGAGTGAGAAAACTCATGTCAGGTTGATCAGAAACCGCCTACAATGACCTAAGGTAACATTTTATATACAGTCCCCCCACAATCATGGGTCACACACAAATATTAGTCACCGGCCATTTAAACTGCTGATATCTACTAAACTAATTGAAATTTTTTCATACTTCTATTTTTAGTTTATCGATAATATCATTAATATGCATTAAAAATATTATGTTTGCGCTTGAAAGCAGTAAAATTGCTGTTTAAATAGTTTTTATCATACGTTAATAATTATCTGTTGAACTATCGCAAAAATTTCGAATGTTATAAGGTTGAGATCTTGGACCGTTAAGCCCCTTATGCTGGTATTTGAAAAATCCCAACAAAATAAATAGGTCTCATATAAGCAAAAAAGACGAGTTCACTGTAGAGAATAATAATGGCTAGTAATAAATATTAAAAAAATAAATGAAATTATGTAATAAAGTATATTTATATGATAATGCCAATTTGTTTAGTGTTTAACGACATTTGAGAATCCATCTGCGAATGTTCGAATCTATTTCGAACTAGCGAATTGATTGAGTATCGAGAGTTTCGAGCACGAGCAAAAAGTAACTATATTTATTGAGAAGAGAGTTCATGTTTCTTTGAGAGAGAAAGAGAGAAAAAACAAGTCGGGTCGGAATCGACCGTCTGAAAACCAGTTAGTAAAGAGTAGTTGTAAAGCGCGGGTTATTTCATATTCAGTCGTGGAAATTGAAGTGTTATGCGGAAAAATTAGAGCAAGTGCTGAGAATTAGGGGCCACCAGTCACGACAGATACCAAAATGCAGAAAATCGGTAGAATAAATTTTGAAAATTAAAAGTATTGAAAATTTTGAAAGCGTAATATTTTTAATTTTGTTATTTTGAGATTTATATCCTGTTTTGTTGATTTTGTCTATTTTGTTAATTTTGTTAATTTGGTCATTTTTTCAATTTTGTCAATAATGTAAATTTTTTCAATTTTCATAATTTTGTCAGCATTCTTAGTTGATAAATTTTGTCAATTTAACCAATTTTCTAGATTTTGTCAATTTTGTCGATTTTAACAATTTTCATGATTTTGTCAACTTTTTCAAATTTGAAAATTTTGTCAATTTTGTCAAGTTTGTCAATTTGGTCAGTTTTGTTAATTTCGTCAATTTTGTCAATTTTGTAAGTTTTATCAAATTAGTCAATTTTGTCAATCTTGTCAATTTTGTCAATTTTGTCAATTTTGTCAATTTTGTCAGCTTTGTCAATTAAGTGTATTTTGTCGATTTTGTCATTGCCAATTTGGCCGATTTTCTCAATTTTGTCAATTTTCTTCGATTTTGTAAATTTTGTCAATTTGTCAATCTTGTCAATTTTGTCAATTTGGTCAATTGGGTCAATTTAGTAAATTTCGCCAGTCAATTTTGTCAATCTTTTCAATTTTGTCAATTTTGTAAATATAGTGAATTTTGTCAATTTTGTCTTTGTCAATTTTGTGAGTTTTGACAATTTGGTCATTTTGGTCAATTTGGTCAATTTTGTCAATTTTGTCGATTTTTGTCAGTTTTATCAATCTTGTCAATTTTGTCAATTGAGTGAATTTTGTCGATTTTGTCATCGTTAATTTAGTAATTTTTTTTTTCAATTTTGTCAGTTTTATCAATCTTGTCAATTTTGCCAATTCAGTGAATTTTGTCGATTTTGTCATCGTCAATTTTGTCAATTCTGCCAATTTTCTCGATTTTGTCAAATTTATAAATATTATCAATTTTTATGATTTTTTCAGCTAAGTTAATTTTGTCAAATCAATAAATTAAGCCAAGTTTGTCAATTTCGTCAATTTGGTCAATTTGGTCAATTTAATCAATTTTGTCAATTTTGTCGATTTTTGTCAGTTTTATCAATCTTGTCAATTTTGTCAATTTAGTGAATTTTTTCGATTTTGTCATCGTTAATTTAATCATTTTTTTCAATTTTCTCAATTTTGTCAGTTTTATCAATCTTGTCAATTTTGTCAATTTAGTGAATTTTGTCATCTCTTTTGTCAATTTTGTTAATTTTGTCAATTTTGTCAATTTTGTCAATTTTGTCAATTTTGTCAATTTTGTCGATTTTAACAATTTTGTCAATTTTTTCAAGTTTGTTAATTTTGTCAGTTTTATCAATATGGTCAATTCAGTGAATTTTAATCCAGTTTTTCATCGTCAATTTGGTCAATTCTGCCAATTTTCTCGATTTTGTCAATTTTATAAATTTTGTCAATTTTATGATTTTTTCAATCAAGTGAATTTTGTCAAATCAATGAATTATGTAAAATTTGTCAATTTCGTCAAATTGGTCTATTTAGTCAATTTTTTTTTCTGTTTCTTCAACTTTGTCAATAATGATTATTAGCTTTTAAGCTTTATATGCATGTTCCAAAAAAAATCCCAAATGCTTCAAACTCTACTATGGAGGGTTTGGTGGCGCTACTGTTTGGTTGTCATCTTCCATTGGCTTCAGCAAGTGAAAGTTCAGATTGACCTCCAAGCCGTCATCGTTTTTCTCTAGACACCAACCCCAACAACAACAACGCAACGTTAGATCTGAAGAGAGGAAGAGAAAAGGGAACAAAAAAACAAGCTCGAGAGCTTAAAGCTCGAGAGGATTCAGTAGCATTTGTCTTATTAGATTTAATTTGCTTTCACGGGCGAAATACTCTCCTGTCGTTGCTGCTTAAGAAAAAGCTTCGAAAGCACGAACGGCACGTGAGAAGATGAGAGGATGTGCATACATCGTCCGCGTACCCGTGTTGTTTTCCCCTTCTCAGAGCAATCTGTTCCTGAATATAATGTTGGGCGAAGTTACTATCGCTTTCGTACCATGCAGTGTGAGCATGACGTACTCACCAACGACTTCACAAATTTCGGGGTCGTACCCCTTGGTGAAAACCATTTTTATGTCCAATAATTCGGAGCTTCGGGTCCGAAATTTTTTAAATGGTTCGGTTTCAAACTGAACCATTAAAATGAAAAAATACAACCATTAGCTGGGAAAATTAGAACTGTCGTCTTCCTCCTACTCGGTTTCTGTCACGATGACATCAAACCTGAGTGGGAGTTAAGCCTGTCTGTTCTCCCTTCCACACATCGACAGGTCCATACTTTTGGATAGCAAGCGCGTATCTATGACGTCACGTATAATTTGACGTCATATATACGATAATCTTGATTTTAGTGATTGCTGGTTGTGGCTAGCAAGGCCAATTGACACGTTTTTTGGAGTGATGATTTGATGATAATTACTATGGAAATTTATTTTTCAAACTATTTTGTTTTTTTTTCTTTCTTTTATACATTGAAGAGGGAAAAAAATCAAATTTTTTAAGACAAAAATCATTTTTATTGTACTTCCCAGTTTCGCAAAAACGTGTGGACAAAGTTTACAAAAAATCACACCAACACACACAAATACACTGACATCGTCTGAACTCGTCGAGCTGATTCGATAGGTACCTATAAAGGTATATCTAAGACCCATAATTAATGATCTCCCAAATCGACCGATAACTATACCTTTCTGAAAGAAAGGCAAAAAAAGATGGTTCATAGTATCCATTACAGTTAGATGGCGCACGTGCTACCCAAACATTAAAATCGAAGAATTTCTT
>NC_073691.1:55176355-55215855 GCF_029784155.1 Uranotaenia lowii | reverse complement strand
TGTAATTTTTGTAATTTTTGTAATTTTTGTAATTTTTGTAATTTTTGTAATTTTTGTAATTTTTGTAATTTTGTAATTTTTGTAATTTTTGTAATTTTTGTAATTTTTGTAATTTTTGTAATTTTTGTAATTTTTGTAATTTTTGTAATTTTTGTAATTTTTGTAATTTTTGTAATTTTTGTAATTTTTATTATTTTTGTTATTTTTTTAAATTTTTGTCATTTTTGTAATTTTGTAACTTTCTGAATTTTTTTTTATTTTTGTAACTTTTATAATTTTTTTTTTAAATTTTTGATTTTTTGGAATTTTGTAAATTTTGTAAATTTTGTAATTTTTGTAATTTTTGTAAAGTCTGTACTGTATTGACAGGTTTAATCGTACATTTTTGTGTATTTTACTATGTATACAGTTGGAAAAAAGATCATAAAAAGTAGAGTTATTAGAGAAAACTCCGTTTCTGTATTGGAGCCTAAAACATCCTTTTAAATCAGCTTAAGAGTTTTTTGAAGACTTCTTTCCAAGAAAATCCAAACCCAAAAAATTTTAAAGAAAATTAATTTTATCAGAATTATTTAAAAAAAAAGCTTTTTAACAAATGAAAGAGACCAAATAATCAATTGTGGGTGCTCAACGTAGATATGTTTAACACTTCACTATGAAGTCACATCCAAAAGTAGTTTTTTCACTCAACTCTGATATTCAATTCTAATTTCTGATTTTGATAACAATTTCTTTTATGAATGTTTAACTTTGACTTTCAAATGAAATTCTGATTCTGGATTCATCTTCATAACTTTGAATCAGAATTTCGATTTATTTTTTTTCTGGAACATGGTTCACATTTTAAATTTATGAGTCTATGATCTACATCTTGATTTGCACTCTCTAAATTTTAAGTTCCTTCTTCCGCTTTGAATAAAAATTCTTATTGTCACACCTTCTCCACATGGCTTGAGTAAAACAATTTCACTTTCACCCAGAACATAACTCCATTTTGGCAAGAAGAAATTTGCAAACTCTGATGCGCATGACCAGCTTTGCGGCATCTCGGCGTTAATGTTCTCGGCGCTGCTTCTCCACAAAATACTTTGTACCCAATGCACCCTCTTGGTCCTCCTTCACACAAAAAACCATAAACATTTCACCAATCCCCATCAGCACTTCGGCAGAAACAAAGACGAGACCCGCCTCAACGCCTGAACTTGCTGTTTCCACATATGGTTTAACGATTTGATGAATGATATACTCCTAACCGCAATAAACGATTGCCTTCCCACCACATATATCTTCAACGACTGATAAGAACACGAACTTTTTCCTAGTTCAGAATTTTCTTTTTTTTTTCTTCACCAACATATGCTCGAAGTTGGCACAACAACTTCACTGTTGTCTGAGATCGTTGCAAGAAATGTGGTGCGCGTCTTCCTGGTCCATAAACATCGGACACATTCCGGGATACTTTCCTCAATGATCTTGTTATTCATTCAACATCATCACTTTTGCTTTCTACTAGGAAATCACTGCTATTTATAAACTATTGCTGTTCTTGGCGGTTGCGAACTTGTGCAAAAACTAGACTCGAGCGAGCGTCTATAGTTTTCTTTGCATAATTTTCACCGGCACTTTTCCGAACAGAATTGGAAAAAAAGTAATACACAAGACTCAACAAGAGGTTTTCCGACAAACGATCCTCCCCGTTCGAGGATCACATTTTCACTGACGGTTGCCCATCGCCTAGTCGACGGTTTTGCGGCAAGGGCAGCGTCGCGGCGTTGCGTCTCGGTTAAGTGCTCTTTTGGCGAAGCACGCGCTAAGTCTCTGGTGCACGGAACCAGCATAAGTCAAGCTGTTGTCAGCAGCAGCACCCTAGGCGTAGCGTCGGTCGGCGTTTAGTATGCGCATCGGGTTCTATGCGGACGCGTCGCTCGAACGCAACATATCCGACGCGTGTTGCTCGAATGTTGAGAGAATTTATTCAACTTACAGCATTTCTAAGCCGACGCTTTACTTAAGGCGTCGCGCGAGGAAAAGTTCGTTAACTTCCAGAACGGGGTTGCCATTCTAAGTGAATTAAATGTAGGTAATTTTTTCAGACACCCGAAACAATAATTGCAAGTAAAATTTCAACCCTTCAATCTTAAATTGAACTGCGTATAATTGATTTTAGGCATTCAACTACAAATATATATGATTCAACTACAAACTACTGATTGCTCTTACACAATAAACTATGAATAACGGGTGTTAAATAAAAAATGAGAATGTTTTCAATACCTTTCAGTAACTCAAATAAAGAGCGTAAAATTATTTTTCTCCAAGAAAATTGCTCTTTGGGCTCCCTAGGAACAGTAGGCGTGTTTGGTTTTGCTAGTTTAAATTTAGTCAAAGCAAAGATGGCGTCGAAACAGAACGTGCTCCGCGAACGCATTGTACGGTTCTACGAAACGCATTTCCAGCAAGGAAAAAAGTTCACGGTGGCACATTTTAAGGAAGAAAATGTACCTGTCAGTACGGTATATCGTATCCTGGGTTCCCTGAACGTAGAGCGGAAGGTCGGAAGTGATCGTCCGGTGACGATAATGACGAAGCAGAGGAAGACATCGTTAAAGAAGCTGTTTGACAACAAGGATGCAACTAGCCTGCGTGACGCCGGTCGGAAATATGGCTGCTCCCACGTATTGATCCATCGTACCCTCAAGATGGAAGGAATCGTCTGCAGGAAGAAGACGAGGTCGCCGGAGTACACGGAGGAGCAGATTGAGACGGTTAAATCACAGTGTCGGTGGATGACCAAAAAATACCGCGGGACGTCATTCGTTCTGGATGACGAAAGCTATTTTCCGCTGTCCAAAACGCATATTCCAGGAAATGATAATTACTACTCCAGCGACAAGTCATCCACGCCGCCTGAAGTGAAATACAAGTTCAAGAACAAGTTTGAAAAAAAGGTTATGTTGTAAATCGCCATTTCCGACCGGGGTATTTCAAAGCCTTGGTTTAAGCCGAGCGGTCTGGCAATCAACCAACAAATCTATCAAGAAGAGTGCCTCGATAAAATCCTGCTGCCGTTCCTGAACGAGCATCACGCGGATGGGAAGTACGTATTTTGGTCGGACAAGGCGTCTTTCCATTACGAAGACGCTGGCGTACCTTGAGGATAAAAAGATACCGATACCGAAAAGATCGTAACCTAACAAACTTGCCCCAGTGCCGCCCAATAGAGGATTTCTTTAGCTCACTCAGTGTCCTAGTGTATGAAAACAATTGGAGGGCCAAGGGCACGAAGCAACTGACTACAAGAATCCGGAATTGTATCCGGAAAATGGACGTAAGTGTCGTACAACGTTCTTGTGAAAGCATCACGACAAAGTTGCGTTGAACATCAGACCACGGCCCTTACTGAAACATTCACTGACATTTTTTGAAGAAAATACATTATGTTATTAATAAAAAATACTGAAATGATGTGTGATTGAAAAAATTCTCATTTTTTATTTAACACCCGTTATAACAACATAAACTGTAATGATTTAATTGTTAATACGATAGATTCAACAACATATGTATGATTGAATTTAGGCATTCAACTATAAATATAATTGATATAATGGATATAATCAATTCAACTGTACACAGAAAAAAATATTTTCTGTAATATTACAGTAAATATCCTGTAACACAAAGGAGCAGGACATTTACTGTTATTTTACAGGTCGAAAAAAAAATACGTACCAGTAATTCTCAAGTGCACATTTTTTTACAGTATGATTTGAAATTACAGGACTGTAATTTAAGGCCATGTACAGTGTACAGGGTTGTAGTTCGTACTTTTACTTTAAATTTATTTATGATTATTAATGAATTAAATAAATGAAACATAATAAATACTAAAACGCAAGTATTTTCCAATGCTATTCATGGCCAGTTTATTATTCAATAGTAAAAAAAATCGTTTTCCTCCTGCTAGAAGTCAGGACAAAAAAAAATCCACTGTCCAATATAGCATTAATTTACAATATTTTGAGATGATTTAGCATTATTATGAAATATTAAATTAGTTCATAACTCGATGCTTTCAATCAGCCTTCAAGAAACACTTGATCTCGAGCCACCTGGATTGCATTGCGGCCATCTTAGGTTTCTCGACACATCCGGTGGACCGTCCTCCCATGGCTGCTATTTTGATCAGCAAACGGGAACATAACCCGAGAAGACAATTCCATCCGGTGGAAATAGAGTTGATTTCCGTGAGAATATCGTTCAGGGCTAAACCTTTATTGAATTTCAGCTATTAGATTTCTGAAACGAAAAATTGGTAAATTTAGAATTTTCATAGAAATTTTGAAAAAAAAGGTAACATACTTTCGAAAGTCTCCCGAAAACTTTCGACTTTCAGCAACCAATTAACGATCCAGGCGTGAAAGAATCAGCGCTGCTGCTAGCTAACTGCAAACCGGAACTGAACCTGCCTGCAAAGTCGGTAAAATCTTGCTCAGGTAGTCACAGATGATACCAAACCGCATACAATATGTTGTCGGTATGCATTCTGATGATATGCCTCAAGTTCAAGGCATTCTGCGCGACATTGGTCATGGCATCGGCTTCATCGAGAATGATAAGCTTATAGCCGCCGGAAAAGATGATTTGGAATCGAGGCAAAATTAAGGATTTTTCCCGCACAATGTTGATACTAAGATTGTCGGCGATGCTCAGTTCCAGTACCATCTGGTTGAAGGATTAGAGCTTGTAGAACTGCCGGGTACATGCAAGAAAGGTACTAGGACCTAAAGTCAAGATTGGTTATTTTTTAGTTGTTTAGGATCAAATCTAAATTTTCACAGCAGTTCATTCTAAATGCATCGTCTGTAACATTTCACCTTGCACGGCATTCAGGCCTTAACCTCGAGGTTTTCGTAGATATAACATAGTGTCTATTACTGCTATTACCATCTAATACTATGCATAGAAAACATGATTTAGATTCTCAACAGTTTCTAGCTATTCGTTGACGTTTTAAGCTTACTAGTATTATAAAACTATTTTGAAGCTCAAAACAAAATTCGTGAGTTGCGCAAGGAGTCATTACTCGGTGTTTTTTGGCGTTGTTGGATCCTTCGGTAACATCTGATTGCTGGTCATGAATTGTGAAATGGTCCTCATCCAATCTGTGAAATAAAGAAAAATATTCAGTGGGATAAACAAAAGTAATTTCCCAGGACAAAAAAATGAAGGTTCATTGGTATTTATTTTTGATTTTTTAGTATACTTATAAATTAACTTAAGTTTTTCATAATTTTATGGGATTTTCATTCTATTGGATGATTCATCAAATCCATTAATATCACAAAAGGAATTATTTAGGTTTTAAATTTCAAAAAACATACGGCACTGCTTTGAACCATACCTGATTACCGTTCTCAGTATGACTTCTGTACATTGGTGAGCCCAAGTAATTTATTTTGTTGCACTTTTTTTTAAATTACCATACCATACCAATTTTAAGTACTATTTCACAACTTTTAGAAAATCTTAGCAAAATCTGCAGATTCAATTTTGAATCTTGCGTCTTGTCCACAACTTTATGAAAACAAAATATTGTTTTCAAATGGGCTTTCAAAAATTTTGTAAATGATAATTAAAATTAAAACTTAATCAAATTTTATCAAGTTATTTTCGTTATTCATATCATAGCCTCGATAATAACTTAATTTTAGGAGAATGTATGTAATATATAAAAATTAATGTCAATTATTTTTGAATAAAGGAATAAAACAAAGAAAATGATTCAACGACTTGCGACCACTCGAAAACTGATGCAATTGAATAAATTCAACGAAAAACTTGAGAACGGGGGTTTGATCGTGTCAGAATTTGGTTCAGCAATCTTCGGTGCCAGGCCAGTTGTTCTGACTTTCCCTTACTAATATTTACTGATTCTCAAAATTTCAAAAATTTCAAAAATTCCAAATTGAGTCCCTTTGACCACTTAATGTTCATTGATTATTATATTATTCTTCTTTCAACATTATGGTTCAATAGCAGTTTATTGGCTTAACTGTTGACAAATATTTACTATTATGGTTAAATAAACTCCCAAAAATTTAAAAAAGGTTGTAGACAATATTTAAAAAATCTCCTGGCATCTCTGGCAGAACCGCAGATTCACGAAAAACAAGATGGTTAGATAATGAGTATCGGTATCAGCCTTGCATAAAAAGTAGGGCAGGTGCAGGATATATAGAAACTCCGGTACGCAATTTTACTGATCTCACGTATATACGTTTAATTTTAATTTTAAGAGCTCAATACAAAAAAACTCATTGGAATAACCTTTTTGGTAGAAACATCCTTACTCTAAAAAAGATTAGATGGAATTTTTTTAAGAATAAGTATTTACAAAAGCTTTTACAATACACAGCACAATATTCCCAACTTTGATGATGACCGACCAATCCATTTGAAATTAATGGAATATTATACCTTCACATCTAGGTACGTAGCTATCCCGTCCTGATTCAGCCTGCCTGTTGGAAATCGAAGACACTACCAAAGCATCTGGACTGCCGTGACACCTAGCGACAGAGACGAGCATCATCATAGCAGACACAGGTCGAAGAGATTTGACATCTTCAATGACCTGTCAAATTACTGCCTATTTCAATTCTGCAGCCTCATCGAGTGGACTACGTAAATTATAATAAGCTCTTATATTAAATTTCATAAACTAACTTTCCCTCAAATATTATTTAGATTTCTTTGCGACATTTGAAAGTCGACAGTTAGATTTCATAATTGAAATAAGCAAAACTTACGTAGTCAAGTGAATTATAAAAGCAGGTTTGACGATTACAAAATCATAACCTAATACACGCTTACTAACTTCCGACTGAAATAAATACCGTTGTAGCATAGGTTCGGGAAAGCGATATATGAAACACTGAAATATTGTACGTATAAACACACAATCAACCATAATCCATCAACTAATAAACTTTATTATGCAGTTGTAGCATTTGCTCACAAAACGGAGTTTCCTTTCCTGACCGCGCTGACAACATACTACAAAATATTTCAGTGTTTCATAGCCGATAAAGATCTCTGTAAGAAGAAATTCGATCTTCTACAAGCTGAATGTGACATTACGGGTGACGAACATAGTGTAAAAAGTAAATTAAGTCGAAGCGAAAGACGTGTTTTGGTAGAAGAGTGGGTCAAAAACTCCGCGAATCCCAAGAAAAATGTTGGTGATAGCAACACGGTTCTCCAACCGGTTGAAAAATCAAAACAATCGACGAATAAAACAGATAGCCTGAATCAAAACATCGATCAAAGTTCTCTAGCTGTGGAAGGGTTCCACCAATGGGAATCCGTGTTGTTGGCAAAAGGCGCAGTTCAAGTACAGACTCCGAAAATGCCAAATTTGATATCGTCAGTACAATCTACCTGCCGGAATCTACCGATCGCATTCAATCCTGCACAAGTGATATCAACCGTACCACGAATTTCGTCTCATCGGACTGGTGTTGAAATTACAACCGATTATGGGAAGTTAGCCGTATCTGAACCGGCTCTATCCTACAGCCAGGCACAAAATCCAGTGATTGTGAACCCAGTATCAGTGAGTTTATATCCAAACCATCAAAATCTAGCGACTTCTTCGATTGCTCAACAAGCCTCCCAGCCGCCTACGTTACCTATGTTCCCTTCCGTGAACCCTTTCGGTACTTCATCGCATCCAGCCATAGTTAACGAAACGAATTCTGTGCTTACACCAATTCCTATATCTCGACCGATGAATCTCAACCCAGTGGAAGGTACTATGTTATACAGTACTTTACAGCAGCATCAAGGACATCGTCATCATCAACAGCAACAACAGCTGATATTGGACCCGCAACAGCAAATGTTTCGATACCATCCTCATCCACAGGAGCCGCAGCAATGTTATCCGACACCATTCCAGCCAGCAGGACCAACAGTACATCCTGTAGCTCCCCCCTGTCAACAAAATCAAGGTGAGTCCGTTCCATTACCCTCTAATGACCATGGATATTCATCTTATGAAAGCGATGCCCTCGAGCCATTTATAAAACAGCTAGGCTTAGGGCCAAACGAACAACCCATGATTAAACATGTAATGACCTCATACCAACTTACCCCCTCACAAATAGCCGCTAGACAAACTTTGCCTCGTGATCTTCCCCTCTTTGATGGCGCGGCATCCGATTGGCCAATGTTTATTAGCACTTTTACCAACACCACACTTGCCTGTGGCTTCAGTACGACCGAAAATCTTACCCGTCTCCAAAGGTGTCTTAAAGGTGCAGCATTAGAGGCCGTGCGCAGTTACTTAACATTGCCTGACTGTGTTCCTCATATCATGGAGACTCTCCGCTTCCTCTACGGCCGCCCGGAACTCTTGATAAACTCTTTATTGGAAAAAATCCGTTCCTTCCCCGCTCCAAAGCCTGAAAAGCTGGATACCTTAATCGATTACGGGTTGGCAGTTCAGAGTGTGTGCAATCATATGGAAGCAGCAGGCTTGCACACCCATCTATCTAATCCATCGTTGCTCGCCGAATTGGTTGAACGATTGCCTACCCAATTCAAAATGGAGTGGGCAGACGTTAGTTCAAGTATCGTCAACGCTAACTTACGAAATTTCGGCGATTTTATGAATGGTTTAATAAAAAAAGCTAGTCGTGTTACACCATCATACAATGCTTCCACAAACAAATACGTAAAAGGGGGCAATCTACATGCACATATAGGAATACCAGAAGTCCAACCAATCCCAGTCGGCCGAGCTTATCGTATGTGTAGCAAAGATCACCGTTTAGCTGATTGCGAAGATTTTAAACTTCTTGATGTTGATAAGCGTTGGAGTCTTGTCCAAAACGAAGGTGTGTGTCGAAATTGCCTATATGCACACGGTAAAAGATCCTGCCGCAGCAACAACCGTTGTGGTGTCAATGATTGCACCGTACGCCATCACCCCCTGCTTCACCCCCCTCGTTCTGCTACCCCAAAAACTTCAACCGCCAACGGAAGGACCGAACAATCAACTTGCTCTTGCAATAGATCTTCCCCGAATTCCGAACAAAACCGTGCACCTGTAGTGAGTGAAAACCACACTCATCGCGACATCGATGCGCACTTCCTCTTTCGAATTTTACCCGTAACCATTCACGCCAACGGTAAATCACTGGAAACCTTTGCTTTTATAGACGAAGGCTCTTCACTCACCCTTGTCGAGGAAAATCTTGTTCACGAACTGGGTGTAAAAGGCACCTCTCAAGTACTGTGCCTGCGTTGGACCGGAAATGTAACTCGCTTAGAGCATGATTCGGAGCTTGTAGATTTATCAATTTCCGGACCGCGATCTTCTATAATGAGCCTGAAGGATACTCGCACAGTAAAGGATCTTTGTTTGCCCCAACAAACCCTCGATTATGAAAGCTTATCACTTCGCTATACCCACCTCAAGGGTCTGCCCATTGCTAGCTATTACGACGCTGTTCCTCGTATATTGATTGGGGTGAATAATTTGCATTTGACTGTTCCCCTGCGTATTAGAGAAGGTTGTACTGAGGATCCTACCGCTGCGAAAACTAGACTAGGTTGGTGTATCTGCGGAGGTGTTGTGAGTGACCAGCCAAACTATCAGTCTACAGAACCGCTTGTGTCATTTATCAATAGCCACGCATGTAATTGTTCGAGCGACGAAAATATTCACGACTGGGTGAGAAATTACTTTGCAAGGGAAGATATTGGGGTCTCTCCGCCTGTTGCACTCGAGTCCGATGAAGACAGTAGAGCCCGTATGCTGCTTGAAAAAACAACTACCAGGCTTTGTAACCGATTTCAAACGGGATTACTATGGCGCTTTGATACGTTTGAGCTTCCTGAGAGTTTTCCGATGGCATTGAAAAGAGATGAATGTCTTCAACGTAAATTGAATAAATTTCCTGAGCTGAGAGTGAATTTGCAGAAGCAAATGAATGAATACCTCAATAAGGGGTATATACATCGAATTACGGAATCAGAGCTGGAGAACACAGACCCACGTCGTGTATGGTACCTGCCTTTGGGGATCGCAATCAACCCGAAAAAACCAGAAAAGATACGAATGGTGTGGGATGCTTCAGCGAAGGTTGATGGGGTTTCGCTTAATTCAATGCTTCTAAAAGGTCCAGATGAACTACCTCCGTTACCATGGATTTTATTCCGTTTTAGACAATTCCCCGTAGCCGTCTCAGCAGATATTGCCGAAATGTTCCACCAAATCAAAATACTTCCAGAAGACCAACAAGCGCAACGTTTCTTATGGCGAATGAAACCTCAGGAGCCACCCGAAGTCTTCGTAATGGATGTGGCGACCTTTGGCTCCACTTGTTCTCCTGCCTCTGCACAATACATCAAAAATAGAAATGCACTGGAGTTCAAAGACACTCACCCACGAGCGGTAGAGGCTATCATCAAGGGCCACTACGTCGATGACTATGCAGACAGTTTCGAATCGTCGGAGGAAGCCGCGAAGGTTTCAGCAGAAGTCCGGATGATTCATTCAAATGGAGGCTTCAATATACGTGGCTGGATTTCCAACTCCACTCAAGTGCTTACCAAGCTTGCAACGCCTCTAACTTCAGAAACCAAAGACCTCAACCTCGATGACAACAAAATCTTCGAACGAGTACTGGGAATGCATTGGATGTCCGCCAGCGATGATTTAGGTTACTCTACGACATTATCTCCTGAGTTTCAAGAAATCATTGCATCTCAAGCAAGGCCAACAAAACGTCAAGTTCTTAGGTGTCTAATGAGCTTCTTCGACCCTCTAGGGCTCCTAGCAGCTTTCACTCTACAAGGCAAGGTACTTCTACAAGACATTTGGCGATCAGGGATCAAATGGGACGAAGAAATAGACGATCGATGCTTCGACAAGTGGCTATACTGGACTGACCAGTTTCCGCTTATTGCAAATCTTCGGATTCCTCGATGTTATTTTGTCGAAGTTACTCGCAACTGCTACCGAAAACTTGAGTTACACATTTTCGTCGATGCCAGTGAGGATGCGTATGCAGCAGTCGGGTTTTTCCGTATTCCTGCTTCCTCAGGCGTGTTCTCCTGTTCCTTAGTGATGGCGAAGACAAAGGTCGCTCCCCTGAAACACTGCTCAATCCCTCGCTTAGAACTTCAAGGAGCGGTTTTAGGTACCCGTGTCAGAAAGTTTATAGTGGAAGGCCACAGTGTAGATATCCAACGGGTCGTCTTTTGGACAGACTCCAGCACTGTTCTAGCCTGGATCCGGTCCGACCATCGGCGCTACACGCAGTTTGTAGCCTGTCGAGTAGGGGAAATTTTATCTTCCACGAACGTATCCGAATGGCGTTGGGTACCATCGAAATTAAATATTGCCGATCAAGCAACCAAATGGAGTAAGGAACCTCAACTCCATAAAAACGACGAATGGTTCAAAGGACCCCAGTTCTTGTGGAACGAGGAGGACAGTTGGCCCCAGCCGAAAAAAATGTTAACCACCACCGAAGAGTTGAAGATTTCATCATGCGCTCACCGTGTCATTTTTATTCCGCAGCCTGTAGTCGAATTTACTAGATTTTCGAAGTGGGAAAGACTTCTACGTACAATTTCCTACGTATACCGTTTTATCTACCGTTCGAGGAAATTGAAGAGAGAAGAAGGGGCACACCTTACCCAAAAGGAGCTTACAGCTGGTGAAAACGCAATACTTCGTATGATCCAGTGGCAAGCATTTCCCGACGAATCCATGCTTTTAAGGCGCAAGCTAAAAAACGGTCAAGCAACATTACATAAAAATAGCAAAATTCGTCAATTGAGTCCGTTCTTGGATGAGCATGAGGTCTTGCGCATGGATGGTCGTATCGGAGCAGCAAAGAATGTTTCGAACGCAGTCAAATTTCCAGCTATTTTGCCAAAGTCGCACTTTGTCACCGAACTAATAATTCTTTATTACCATCGAAAATACCTCCACGGAAATTGTGAAACCGTGGAAAATGAACTGAGACAATCCTTTCACATTTCGCAGATTCGTCCAACAGTTAAAAGCATATCTCGCCGCTGTCAACACTGCAAAATTTACAAAAAGACACCGTCAATTCCCAGAATGGCGCCATTACCAGAAGCGCGTTTAGCCTCTTTTACGCGCCCCTTCAGCTACGTTGGCCTCGACTTGTTCGGTCCAATCTTGGTCAAAGTGGGCAGAAGCGCAGCGAAACGATGGTGCGCACTGTTTACCTGCATGACCATACGAGCAGTACACATTGAAATAGTGTATAGTCTAAGTACAGAATCTTGCGTAATGGCCATCCGTCGTTTCATCGCACGTCGAGGAGCGCCTCTTGAGATACACTCTGACAATGGCACTAATTTTCGGGGCGCCGACAACATACTTCAACAGCAACTTCAAATGATACACTCCGACATGGCTTCAACATTCACCAACATCTCAACAAAGTGGATATTTATTCCTCCTAAAACTCCACACATGGGCGGATGCTGGGAGCGAATGGTTCGCTCGGTCAAAGCAGCGATGGAGGCAAGCACGAGTGCTGGAAGGAAGCTGAACGACGAAGGACTAAATACATTAGTTGTTGATGCTGAAGGTATCGTGAACTCTCGACCACTAACATACTTACCGCTGGAGACAGAGCAGAGTGAAGCGCTCACACCTAACCATTTTTTGCTGGGAAGCTCTAACGGCGTTAAGCAAGCTGAAGTAGAGGCAACAGATCCGAAAATTGCCTTGAAGAACACCTGGAACGGAATTCAAGTACAACTTGATGTCTTCTGGAAACGTTGGGTACGAGAATATTTGCCGGTTCTGACGCGTCGAACCAAATGGTTTGAAGAGGTTAAACCACTGGAATCTGGGAATCTAGTTGTCATTGTCGATGAAGGGCGAAGAAATGGTTGGGCTCGAGGCGTGGTAGTTGAGGTCATTTACGGAAAAGATGGTCGGGGTCGTAGGGCTATAATTCAAACAAATAAAGGTCTTTCTCGTCAGTCAGTCGCTAACCTGGCTGTGCTGGACGTTGACGCTGGAAACAATGAACCTAGTAAGACATCGGTCATGGTTACGGGGGGGAGTATGTTGGAAATCGAAGACACTACCAAAGCATCTGGACTGCCGTGACACCTAGCGACAGAGACGAGCATCATCATAGCAGACACAGGTCGAAGAGATTTGACATCTTCAATGACCTGTCAAATTACTGCCTATTTCAATTCTGCAGCCTCATCGAGTGGACTACGTAAATTATAATAAGCTCTTATACTAAATTTCATAAACTAACTTTCCCTCAAATATTATTTAGATTTCTTTGCGACATTTGAAAGTCGACAGTTAGATTTCATAATTGAAATAAGCAAAACTTACGTAGTCAAGTGAATTATAAAAGCAGGTTTGACGATTACAAAATCATAACCTAATACACGCTTACTAACTTCCGACTGAAATAAATACCGTTGTAGCATAGGTTCGGGAAAGCGATATATGAAACACTGAAATATTGTACGTATAAACACACAATCAACCATAATCCATCAACTAATAAACTTTATTATGCAGTTGTAGCATTTGCTCACAAAACGGAGTTTCCTTTCCTGACCGCGCTGACAACACTGCCCTACATTCCAATACACTTCTTTAACGGCAATCGCCCTTTTCAAAATTCGGTATCGATATGTATTTTTTTTTTTTTTTTGGAAATTGTAATTTTTATTGACGAAAACCTTGAAGTTACATTTTTTGGCATTTTCTAAAAAAAGCGAATTTCAAGAATCCTGAAAAACAAAGTTACGATTGTAAGGTAAGTTTTTATTGTTTATTGTTAGTATTTATTGTGATGGTGTCATGTCTAATATTATGTGCGGAGGAATTATTTCCAAAACGAGAGACCCTGGAATTTAAAAAGAATATTAAATTAAATTGAATTAAAGTTCTTTAGACAAACTTGACTGAGTGGAATTCCACGTTCGTAGTTAAACGGCTGTTGAGCGGCTACGTGAATATCGCGTTCAGTTGCTCTCGTACGCCCTCGATATCGTGCAACGGATGACTGCAGCATGCATTTGTATAGCAGTTGAGAAATGGGTGGACCACTGCTGATGCAACATTTCGGAGTTGGACAGAAAAACTATGGAGGCTCGATGCAGCCGGATGTTCCCTTTCTAAGCCACCCGGTGACAGTCCCGTTTAGAGGCGTTTCACAGCGATTCGTCCTGTTCTTTGACTCTCCTCCAACATGAAGTTTCGTCCGCTTCGGACCAAGGAACCAAGGTTCGGAAGCGCGCCAACAAAGCCATTGCTTGACGGAATCAATCGACATATATGCAAACAAGTCTACCCGTGCTGACCTCACACCATATTCCATCGGCAAACCAGTCACTGTAGTGTTCACAATTGATGCTTAATTTCAATTTAAAAACTGTATCAATTGATGTTCAGAATCCGCGCAACGAACATTTACAAACACTAGCCACAATTGCTCAAAATTTTACAGTCCTGATATTCAAAACCGGCCTGTAAAGAATGCTCTCACTTAAAAATTAATGCTTCGACCTGTAAAACTACAGTACTTGTCCTGCTCCTTTTTGTTACAGGACATTTACTGTAATATTCAATGATTTTATATTTACTTTTCAACCTATCAATAGAAAATTACGTGATTTCGAAATTACAGGTTGTATTATTTTAAAGTTAACCATTTTCAATGACACGTAAGATTCAAAAATTTTTTCTGTGTATGATAAGTTCAACTAGAATTGTATAATTAATTTAAGATATTCAACTATAAAATTAGTCTGTGCTATAAATATAACAGATTCATCTATACATTTCTGGTTGACCTTTAACATTTAACTATAAATATGATAGACTCAACTACAGTGGTATAATTGTTTCAACTGTAAATATGATAGATTCAACTTCAAATATATGATTGGTTCTAGATATTGAACTATAAATAAAGTAAATTAAACTATATTTTTATGATCGATTGTGTGATACTTGAATACTATAGTATTAATCCGTGTTCATCAGCAAAAATTAAAAAAAAAATCATTAGTGTGAGACCAATATGTGTTTCCTGCAGCGATTGTAGTGCTGTTTTTAGGGCTCAGCCGGCAATTTCAGACATCAGTGGCAAAGCGCAAGCGCTCTCCGACGATGAAGAAATATTGTCCTCTACCTGTTCCTGGCAGCTGTCGTGTAGTAGGCCTCAAGTTCCTGGAATTGGGAAAGGTACATCTACTCTGGCTGTCCGCGAAATCGACTTGGGTCTCGACGTTCCTTCGCGTGATCTCACAGGAAACTAGCATTGGTAAGTCAGCGTATGATAGTTTGATGTCATGATATTGAGTGAATTTTCACCCCACAAGGTCAATCTTCGCCGGGTGCAGAAGCACGGACTTCTGAGAACGTCTTCCGGGACCGATTAGTTAAGACGCACAATTTGCCGGTCTACCATGCATCAAGATGCAAAAAGAACAACAGCGGAAAAACCCGGACGTGGATATCGGGATTTCCGGTCAGCTTTTCTAGCATTGTGGCGGCTAAAACGAACTAGATGCAAAATGCTGAACAAATAAATTGAATGAAAATAAAACGTGGCCATAAAATTATTCCGAAAAACAAACATCTTAAGATATGATAACTTCCAATACCAACAGAACTAAAATTTAGTTAACCTCATTGAATCAATCATAGGAATAAAATTGAATCTATCATATTCATAATTAAATCAATCATATTATTATAGTTGAATCTAACATATTTATAATCAAATCAATCATTTAAATATAGTTGAATTTACTATAATTATTGTTGAATGTATGACATCAGTCGTACATTATAGTTGAATCTATTATATTAATTGTTGAACGAACAACATCAATTCGTATAATATTCATATAGTATTTACAGTGTCGGACAATAGAACAGGACCGCTCTGATGCAAAATATTCAAATCACCTTTAAACTGCCAATTCAAATATAATAATATGCAACACCTAGCGGCAAGCACTTATTGTAGTATGCCAACTTTGTATACTGCACATTTGTTGCAATCAAAGCAACCCGTTTGTTCTACTCGAGCAGAAAGCTGTCAGAGGGTGAAAAAAGTCGCGTCATAAAATAAGACCAGCTCATCAGTTTGGCTGTTCCGGCATTTTCAGCGCTCTAGATTTGAAGAAAAGGTGTTGTTTTTGGTGTTGTTTGTCCATTTTCGTGTCCTGGTAAGTATTTCCCATAAAATTAATCATGTAGATCATGAAAACAAACAAAAAATAAAGATTTCCTTCCTCCTACTCTGTTTTCAGCGAAAAAGCGATGGGTCGGGCACAGCACAGCACGGAGGTCCAGCGAGCGATTATCCGGAATCTGTACAAGGCTGGCAAAAGCCAACGCGAGATTGCCGACTACTTAGGAAGGTCGAAAACTTTGGTTTTCAAGCAAAAGGACAAGCGGGCCTAGCAAAAGGACCCTTTCAAAGCGTCCAAGCAGATCAGAGACGAGCTGAACTTATCTGTGAGTTCCCGGACGGTTCAGCGACGGTTGGCGGAGGAGGGACTAGGAGGAAAAAGTCCCTGGAAGGTGCCGATGCTGACGCCGAAGCACTTGAAGGCGCGGCTGAAGTATGCGAAGGACCACTTCGATTGGGTCGGTCCGGAAAAGGAGAAACTATGGAGAAATGTGCTGTGGTCGGATGAGACCAAAGTGACCCTCATCGGCTCGGACGGAAAGAGTTGGGTCCATCTCCCACTCGGCTGTGCGTATATGCCCCAGTTTACAAATAAAACATTCAAACATGGAGGAGGTAGCATCATGGTGTGGGGGTGCTTTTCTTGGTACGGGGTGGGTCCCTTGTACTGGATCGACCGGATTAAGGACCAGCATCTCTACGCCCAGATACTTCGGGAAGTAATGCTGCCACACGCCGAGTGGGAGATGCCCCTAAAGTGCCAGTTCCAGCAGGACAACGACCCAAAACATACCGCTAAAACGGTAAAAAAGTGGTTCCAGGATAATAAGGTAGACGTTATGGAGTGGCCAGCACAGTCCCCTGATCTCAATCCCATAGAGAACCTATAGGAAATAGTTAAACGTAAGGTGTACACCGAAAAATCAAAAAACAAGCAGCAGCTGTGGAAGAGAATCCAGGCGGTGTGGTACGCATACGCTATCCCGGTGACAACGTGCCAAAAGCTGGTGGAGTCGATGCCGAACCGGGTGCGAGAAGGGATGCGTAATAAGGGTTATACCACCAAGTACTAACCCTGCAAATCGATCACGGTATGAATTTCCTTTTTTTTAATTTTTTTACCATGAATTCCTTCGAAGACACTGTCTATACAAGGTCCGGCAATAGAACTGCTACATTACTTCAACAGTAATTACTTCGTTGCACACGAAACAGTATTGAACGACCCCTCGTCGCTTTGTTTACATTAAGTCTTAACTATCATTGGATGTAAGTGTTACTTTTGTAATCAGGTGTTATTCGGAAAAATGGATCTCGAACTGAAACGTAGCGCTGTGGTTGCCTTATTCCTAGCTGGCAAACGGCAGAAGGACATAGTTCGTGAGCTGTCCGATAAGTGTGTGCAGCAGTTTTGTATACCGTACAGTTAAAAGATGCCTAGAGACCGGAAGGGCCAAAAAACAGTATGGTGGGGGACGCCGACCTACTGTGGTGACACCTGCCATGGCGAAGATCGTCAAGTAGCGCCTCGTCGTAGTGCCACTAAATTGGCCGAGGATCTCAACATATCGGATCGAAGTCTCCGTCGGATCCTGGAAGATAAACTTCAGACCAAGCCCTACAACTACAAGATCCAAAAGGTTCAAGACCTTACGGTGAAGCAGAAACAAGAACGGATAAAAAGAGTGGAGGCGCTGCCGAAGAGGGCCGCGGAAGGAAGGTTGAAGAATATCGTGTTTACCGACGAGAAACTCTTCACCGTACAGCAGTTCGTGAATGAGCAGGACAACAGAGTTTGGTTGCCAGACAGATCACGAAGCCATGTCAACTTGCTGACGGCCACCCGGCGTCAGCAAGTTGGCATCGGTGATAGTTTGGGCCGGAATCACTCGTGATGGCCGGACTCCGCTGGTTTTTGTCCCTGAAGGGGTAAAGCTCAACCAAAATACATATCGGGAACTAGTTCTACAGAATGTCGTCAAAACGTGGACACGTCGACATTTTGATTCCAGGGATTGGGTTCTCCAACAGGACTCGGCGCCGGCTCACAAAGCCCAAAGAAAACCCAACTTTGGATTGCTCAACACTATCCAGGGTTCATTTAGAGCTCCGAGTGGCCGGCGAGTTCGCCAGACCTGAACCCTATGGACTTCGCGAACTTTACCAGTGAATTTTGAAAAAGTAATTTATTTTCAAGAGAAATTGAATGAATTTGAAAAAAAATTGTTTTGATCAATTTATATGTTTATTTCAATGTAGCCCTTCAATTGCCGGACCCTGTAGTATTGTTGAAATTTTGATAATTACAGTTGGTCGACAATCGATCAGATACAAGATTGAATATAAGTGGATTATTGTTGGAAATAACGTCCTTTTTTTCTTCATGCTTTGGTAGGCAAATGCTGTTTTTTTCTAATTTTATGGGACTATTCTATACATTCGCATAAATGGATTTTCAATTTCGCACGGAAAATCTGTCCAGATTCCACATGAGAAATATATCTACAAAAATGTTTGCTGGGGCTTTCAAATTTTGCACAACCCCTTAAAACGCCTAATGTACGATTGTTTGAATATGGTATCGAACTTAAATCAGGTAGAAATATCAGAAAACCCCAAAACATTTTTCATTTTAACCCATAGTCAGCCGGCACTACGGTATCCAAAATAATGGAAATAATTAATACTTGTCGTGATACCATCTTAAACATGAAACTTTTTCAATGACCATTACAAGAGTTTTTTTTATTATAATTATTATTTTTTTGTCTTTATTTGAGAGGTTTATTACAAAGGTTGAAAGTTGAGAAAATTTCATAACGGTAATTCGTTTTGAAAAAAAAACTTGATAAGAAATGAAAAAGATTAAAAAAATGAAAAACAAATGATTAGGATTGTTCATGAAAAGCCTCAACTAGGCAATACATTAAAATAAAAGTTATATCATATTTCAAGTAATTTTGATCCCACCAAATCGACGATTTAAAAATAACTCTCGTGTTTTCTTTTCTTTTCAGGTAAGGAATCATATTTTTGACAGTCGCCATGTAACACAATTCACAGAGATTCTGATTATATAGCTATGGAATCTTGAAAACTAATTTCGAGTTTACACATGGTAAGTGGATTTATTTAAAAATTGTTTTCAATGATCAATGAAACTCTGCGCTGTGTTTTTTTTTTTAAACGGATTCTATATTCTATGCGAAATAGGCGCAAATTTTAAAGCAAGGTCTTTCTATGATAAACGAATGTTTTAAATAAGTTCCGATCGAATTATTTAAATTTGAAAATTTTAATCTGTGGATTGTAATTCTCGTTGTTACCAATGCATACTGAATCCTCAATTGTGAATGAACTTCTGGAATACCTAACAACAACCAATAAGAACATCTTCAGATACTTGACCAATTTATGACGGTCGCCATACAAGGAGAGAAGTCCTAGTAAGCAAAGTACGCTGAAAATATTTCATTTGTGGTTCGGCATTTAGGCAATTTTAACGGGGAATGTTGAGTGTTATCACAATAGTTGCCAACGCTGCACTCCAGCATGTTTTTCGACGTCATCGCGGCGCCGTCACCATAGCACCGACGTTCGTAAACACTCCGCTCTCAACAGAGCTGTATCGCGAATATGCTGTCAGTTTCTCGCCGCGTTTAGCGCTCCCGCAGCTTAAACCCGCGTGCGCTTAGCAGACGCCAACACAGACGACATCGCGACGCTTAATCAAAACAAAACAACGCGATAACGACGAACTATGGGGGCCAAGCCTAGGGAGCTGCTATTCGGGTGGAGAACGAGAGTGTTTTCCGCATAGGTCGGCGCGGCGCTCGGTTATTCTTCGGTCGTTTTGTTGCACCAGCTGCCAAACAAGCAAGATGGGTCAGGGCAGGAGCAGTGCCATACCGTGGACAAAGAGACAACAAACTGAAGCGCAGGAAAGCTCCGTGGAGTGAGAATGTAAACAGATAGGTGGGTCGGTCGGTCGCAAGCACGCACACCCACACGCCTACAAATAATGGTGCGCGAGATTTGGTGCAATCCGCGCGCGTCGCGCCATAAGTGAATCACTTGACTCTAGAGTAGTAAGTACTGGCTTATAATAACATGCTTGGCGCAGCTCACCAATAAATCGATAGCTCAACGATTCCATGGTATGCGACCAAGAGGTGCTGCCCATGTGCGATGGGATGATATCATAACCAAAATTGGCCTACGATCTCGCTCAACGTTTATAGGCGGTTTGGGTTCAGCGACAGACAGCTGCATCGATGCATACTTCCCGAAGCCCCGCTTTTCAGCAGAACGGGAGTGGGCGATCAATAGAATTGATAGGCCGAACCGAGGTGCTTCCGTAGTACTCTCAACAAAGGTCGCGGTATGCTTTCGGGGGAGAGAAGAGACAGTTCGACTGCGATATTTATGTATGATAGAACTAGGTGCTGGATCGCCATTTCCCCTGCATGTATCGCGATAGGCACGGCTGCTTTCGGAATTTCGGTACAATTATCACAGTAGGGAAGCCATTAGCTATGTCATTCGGGTAGAAGTACTCTTGAGGGTTGACCCCATATATAGCGTAACCTGACACTTAGCCTCAGCAATGATGTCAAATGTATAATTAGAACAGGTTCATGGACTAATCATGCGAAGCCGCCTAATTAATACCGTTTTCTCAGCTTTCTGTAGGCTCTTCTAGGGATATGCTGAGGATGGCGGAATTTTCGACCACCTCTATGCGGAAGGTCGGCTAACTCTTATGAACATCAAGTAAAAACACAGAGGAAAAATATATCACTGAGGGTTTCCTGGATCACATACAGATTATTTTTTCATGTCGGATGAAGATCATGGTAATGCAACAGGAACATCAAACAAACAAATCCAAAATTGTGGAAGAGTTCAAACCAAAACCTAACATAAATTCTCTCTCTCGTTTTTCGGTATGCTAAAATTTGAGTAAATATATACTTATACATGAGCTTATTTCCATCGTCCAATAAGTGAAAGCTTCATATACCGAAACAGCTCCAAGTCACCTTTTTTCGTTAAACCTCAAGACATCCAAAATTAAGGATTTTTATGGGATTTTTTGAGGCTCCATCGAAATCCAAACTCTGACCTCATCCACCAGATAGTTGAGGTAGGTGCCTCCTCTAAAACGATGCCGTCATCGTATGTGGCCCATCGTACATTGTCCCAGTCAACCACCAACCATTGAGGGTGATTGAGATTGTTTTGGATCGACGCAAACAGTTCGCGTTGCCAGAATTAATCATCAACCAGGCGTAAGGGTAATTGCTGATTTGTTGTCGATTTCGTTTTTTTTTGTTCGTTCGTTCCGCAGTTGGACGTTAAGCGCTGTCATCAAAAGCACTTGAGCCACTTGAAGATAGTTGTGTTTTTCATACCAAACAAGGCAAATATGATCTAATCCTTAACCGCTTCGATCTTTGCAAAACAGGAATCAGGAGTGTTTCACTGATAGGTACTGCATACATATTAGTCACGAATTAGGACTTGAATCTTGAAGATTTGATACCGACTTAATGATAGCAAGTTTTTTCATATCAAAAGTAGTGAAAATAATTGGTTGCTAAATTTACCCAAATATTTCAATTGATCCACAACGTGGTGTTTTTAGAATAATGAGCTACTGTTGTTTTATCGGAAATTTTCTGAAATTTTATCAATGGGTTTGATAGATTTCCAAAGACAAAGACATGTTTTGATCGTAAATCATTACTGAGCACACAATTTAAATTATTAATCCGATAACATTATATTAGGCGAAATTCCTTTGCCTGTGAGTTGAATTGCATTTGGTTTCCGTTCAACACTTTCATGCTCTCTCTCTCTCTCATCTTTAGCGGAATAATCCGGTCCGTCATCGGCTACGGCCTCTGGCTGTAACGGATTCGCGAAACCAAACGAAAATGATGAATTTTATCGCTGTACTATATGTTCTTTTGTTTCCTCCTTGTTCACGTTTTCCATGTGTTTCCGTTTGACAGCTTACACTCTTAAAATTAAACACACATCTTTGGCTTGGTTCCTACTCTAGTGGTAGGATCGACTACACATGAGTGCACTCAAGAATAAACAGCTTCACAAAATACTCTGTTGTGTTGTGAGCCTACTTGGTTGAATGATTCAACTGAATCAAAGCAATCGAAGGATTCCTTTTAATTCAACCACAAAATAAATTATAACGCTACACACTATGGACCTTATTATAACAAGCTGAAATTGTAATTCTAGTTTTTGCTTTTTTTGTAATCAATGTTTTTTGGAAGAAGCCGTTAATCTTTTCGGAGAGCATGCGTTTTTTCTTCAAATTTGTCTGATATTGAAACTTTTTATGCGAAAAGTTGTAAACTACTTTATTGGAAAAAAAAAACTATGACAAGACTGTTCCAGGAACCACTGACATGGTTGGTAAGCGCCTCTCATATCTGGCAGCGCGTTGTGAAAATTGCACAGTTATCTGCTTTGATTTCCTTCAGAGATACTCTACACTCATATTCGAGTGCAGCCGAAGCCAAGTGCCGAGCCAAACCGGCGCTCCCCAATAGTAGCACTACTGTGAGAGAAGGAGAAATCCCAAAACACACCACTGAAGTGTAATTTGTATCATTCTCTTTTCTACCACAATGGGAGATATTAACCAAACAGTAGCGCCACAAAGTGCTCCATAGAAGAGTTTAGAGAATTTGGGAAGCTTTTAGGAACAGGCGTATAATTAAAAGGAAATTAGCTCCTAAAGCATGGATCACGCAAAGTCTGGACGCATTAAAAAGGATCTATCTCGGAGCTATGTAAACGAAATAAAAATGTTTTGTAATCAAAATGTAGGGTTTTAATTGCACTTCAAAGGAAAAATAAGAAAAAAAATTATTTCGATGTTGTTTTGATGAAACTT
The DNA here is from genome assembly GCF_029784155.1 of Uranotaenia lowii. NCBI lineage: Eukaryota > Metazoa > Arthropoda > Insecta > Diptera > Culicidae > Uranotaenia > Uranotaenia lowii. The sequence goes on along the minus strand of NC_073691.1, from coordinate 55,192,689 downwards.
CAAACTTTTCGTCTAGAACAACTCATCATAGTTTGGACACCCTATTCACTGACCTCAGCGGCCATTCACTGCCCTCAGTGGCCATTTTGTTCCACAATCTCTTCATCTCTGTTGCATCCCGAGTCGTCCTACCATTCTTCTTCATCTTCTTCTTAACAATTGCCCAAAATCTTTCGATAGGGCGGAATTGAGGGCAGTTGGGTGGGTTGATGTCCTTTTCGACAAAACCCACCCGTTGGCCCAATACCATTGTAGTACCTCCTAGCTTTAGTGGCAGCATGCCAAATCTGGCGAAAACTTTACTGGTCCTTTGTGAAATCTAATGTACTAAAAAAAACTTTTTAAGGCACTCCTACTTGTACATTTCGGAGTCCATGGTCTTGTTTTTCACAAAAACCGGGGTTTTTCGTCCGCAGCTGCAAATACCTTGCCAGGTCAAACTTGCCAACTTATCGGCAAAAACGAATTTGAACTTGGCGGGGACATCACTCCGACCAGTGGCTTTGTAAAATTTTTGGCCAGATTTCACGATTTTGAACCAGACTACGTCGGGTTTTTGACGTGGGTGTCCAAAATTAATTTTCGCAAGTGCATCGATCATGAAGGAAAATGAAAAAAAACACCTCGACCCGGAATCGAACTCGAGTCTTCTTATTACCTCTCCGACACATAACCAATAGGCCAAATCGTCAGATGAAACAAGTTAAGCTGTAGCTCTATAATTCAGTTGACATCATCGAGTTGAACTCGCTGCTAGATTCTACGGCAGAAAATGCTTATCGTGCCCCGATCAATGGTGCTTATGCTGCCCCAGTGGGGGTTCTCATTTTGCCCCTGCAGTGACTGATTAACGTGATTAAAGTGATTTTTAAACGTTTTTATTTTCTTTTTCAAGGTTTAGCTCGTTAGGAAAAAGGTTTTTTAGTAACATGAAACATAGAAGTAACTCACCTATTATAGCTTTTTTTCTATGGTTTAATTAGCGTTCTTCTTAAGGTGGCCATTATGCCCTTATCTCCCCTACCTGGCAAAAAGCGGTCAATCCACTGTCAGATATTTTTTTCGTACAAAAATTTAAACAAATCTCATGAAAAAAATACTAAACCAACAAATTTATTTTTATAAATATGACAACCATGGGGTTATTATTTGAAATCAAATTCAGAATCTAAAAAGCTCCAGTTGTTTTATAAAAAAAAAATGATGGTTTTCAGCAATTGATATACCTGGATTTCCAGTAATTTTGTTTGTTGGATTTTCCAGCAATCAAAATTGCTGGAAATTTTGCTGGATAGCTAGCTGGACAAAAACCAGCAAAATTTTACTGGTTTCGGTGTAGGTTTTGCTAACGCCTGAACTATCGCAAACAATCAATCCGAAATTCTTTATCGGTAACTCTATGTTTGAAACGGTATAGAGATCTGAACAACGCAATCCGAAACGCTTGACATATTTTCAAATATACATTTGTTTTAAATTTACATTTTTACATTTTTTTTTACATTTTTTTTAATTTTCCAGAGGCTGGTGCTTAACATATCTCCCCTCTACTTTATTGAACATCCAACCAAATCTAAAAAAAAGTGATGATACGAGTCGGAATATTTAAGCGATTGGATACAATTCCGATACCGTATTTTAGGCCATTTTAAATTTTAATTTGATTTGCTAACTTTTAATAAGTTCCGTAGGAGTTCTATAAAAGTCTCGTAGTTTTATTTTGAATTACCAAGGGCAGTTCAATATTAAGGGGTTGTAAACCCTTGTTGAACCTTATCAAACTTTAAAAAGACTGTTTGAGTAGAGTTTACAAAAGCACGAAAGGATTCATGTAACTTTACTCAAATTTCTCAAAAAGGGCTCTCACTAGCCTGGAATATCCACTCAGCTGGAACAAAAAAGAAGACTCAGACAACAAGACTACTCGCAGAATCGTACAAATCATTCCGCAGGCATCTTCAATGAATTGGTTGTTGTTCACATTTCCATCAGCAAAGCTATTTTTAAGTGGATGCTGACTTTTTAAGCATCCAGGAATTTGTGACCTCGTGTTACAGGTCCGCGCGCAAGTGGTCGCTGCCACTTCACGGAACCGAAGAAATCAGAGAAAGCAGCATAATTCTAATTAAGTTTCATTTAATTATCGCGTTGCGTGCCATATTGCTCCTTTTCTTGGTTGTTTGGAATCGTTCAAGAATGAATGTGATCCTTTGAGGAGAACGGGGTTTCCTCGGAAAATAACGACTCTCCGAGAGCAAAGTAAGCCATCAGTCAAAGAATCGTGATCAAATCTAAGTTGGCTGGCGAATGCTGCTGCTTTCTCGGGTAAACACTAATAAAATTGAACTTTTTACGACTGTTGTTGACATGGAGCGAAACCGCTTGACAATATCCACTAGCCAGAGCAGCCAGCCATTCAGTCCGGTGGTGGATCAGTTCCATTCATTCGCTTCCTTCTATCGTACAATACCTTCCTAACTACTAAATGCGAAAGCAATGAATGGAAGGAAAACAGAAACTGTCCAAATTTATATGACACTCAACACTTCCTCCCTCTGCCGCGGAGCCGGTAGCCATTGAGGATTATTGCGTTTTGATGCGTCTCGAGAGGGTCCCACAAGGCGGCGGAATTCAGTGCACTCGTTTCGGGACCGGACAACGTAAACAAACAATTAGATGCTTGTTTGTTTTCGTTCGGTTCTGGACCAGCATTCATTTGTCGATTCGGTCAATTCCTTTCGATTTCATAGCTTTATTTTTGTTTGTTCCTACTTGCTCTTGTATGCTCTTCTCCTCAGTCAGTTGGTCATGCCGGGTTTGATTCTTAAATTTCATCATACCCGGAACTGAACTATAACTAGAGTTTTATGTAACATTTTATGGACGAAGGATTGGTGTCTTACTTTTTATTCTTGGGAAAGTAAGTGGAGCGTTTAGTAAACCACAAAGAACCCTACTAAATTAAGACAAATGATCAATGCTCTATTATTGTTACAAGTTTTTACGACCTTTATTTTATTAGAATCTAGTTTTAGAAAGTATCCATCACAACTAAGGCCGGAATTTAAAATCCTTCTTTTGTCTTTCGGGATTGGAAGTCCAGCTTGGAACATCGCGATGGGGAGGGGGAATTAAAAATAATGCGAAAAACAAATATATTGGAATAAATTGCACGAAAGCTTGTATGCTACAAAATTGCATTTTATATCATTGCACAAAACCTATAAATCAAGTAATTTTTTTAAAGAATAATGAAATAAAATCAAGTATACAAAAGGTGAAATCCCCCTCCCCCCTTATAAATTTCCAAAAAAAAAACCCGAAAGGGGGGGAATAAATAAAGTTTGAAGTATTTTAAGGAAATTTCGAAAGAAAATTCAAATATTCTAAAGATTACAAGACCAACATACTGATTTTGGAAGATAGAATTTATTTCATTTTTTGTATACTTGTTTTCCAATTATTATTGTTACCTTTTGTATACTTGATTTTATTAAATTATTCGTTAAAAAAATACTCGATTTATGGGTTTTGTGCAATGATATAGTATGCAATTTTGCAATACGTTTTTCGCATTTTAAGGATTTTTTAATTTCATGTTATTTAGATGTACAGTATATATTACACCGGAAAATGCAATACTTTTAGAAACAGCACAAAAACAACAATTAATTCTTGCATGGAATTATGGTTAAATCTCAATTCTTTTATTGAAATACACCGTAAACATAGTTCAGATTTTTTTTTCTTATCCTGTCCAACGCAATTTTTTAAACAATTTTTCCATTTTTAAATTTGTATTATTGAAATTTCAGAATTCTTTTGATTTGAGCGTTTCAAAACTTGGACATCATCCATAAAATACCTATTCAAAGGTCAAGCGAAGGCTAAGTGAACAATTGAATTAACAGCTCTACATGTTAATTTGTTCACTGATGATTTTTTCAAATTTTTATATGCACTAATCTGTGAAATCGTTAAAATATGCACAAGAATCAATTTTTGTATAGCAACATGCAATATGAGCGCGTGGAGACAAATGGCGCAAACACCAATTTGTTGCACTAAGTTCAAGCTTCAATGTGATCTATTACACTTGCAAGTTGCCATAAGTTTGCTAGAAAACGTCATAGAATGTTCAAATCTTGTGCAAAACGAGTGATTTGAATGCCCCAACAAACGTTTACACAGAAAAAAAATTGACTATTACGTGTCACTGAAAACTGCAACCTTTAATTAAAATAAATCACCTGTAATAAACAAAACCTGTAATTTTAAACTGTTTTCCTTGAAAGTTAACGAAGATTCATTTATTATTACAGCAAATGTCCTGTAAAAAAGTTGTACACTAAAAATTAAATGTCACGTAATCATGTTTTCGACCTGTAAAATTACGGTAAATGTACTGCTCCTTTTTGTTACAGGACATTTGCGTAATTTTACAGGAAATATTTTTTGCTGTGTAGAACATCTCATTCATGTAAATCCTTATCTTTCAATAATTAGCTTAGCTTGACTACTCACATCCACCTGGTGTCATTGAACCCGAAATGCATCATCATATTTCATAATCAAAATTAATCTTATTATTCATGATTGCTTTCAAGACTGCCGCCCGTGGCGTAGAGGATAGCGTTCATGTCTTCTAAGCTAACGGTCATGAGATCGAATCCCGGTCACGGCAAACATAGTGCACTTTCTGTGAGTTGGTGGTTTTAGTATCATACTCTCGAAAGATGTACGCTTAGTGTGAAGTGAACGGAATCTCTTAGAGGAAACATAAAGTTTCATTGAGATCCTATATGCGTTTGTGTTCATTTCTAAGACTGAGATTACAAACATTTCGAATTCCACGATCGCAGGCGAAGCTCAGTAGAACAAGTAGAATGAAAACTTTATTGTAATATCAAACTCTCCTGTTCTTTTTCTTTGCCATCTCAAAAGATGCAAAAATTTTGTACGATGATGCTATCATGTAAAGAGTTAAAGTAGTTACCCAAATGCTTAAAGAATCAGATTAAAGCTTTTTCAAAGTCAAAAATATGAATGCAATTGACACATTTTTTTTTTTTTGCATTTACCCTTAACATTAATTTTTTTTAATCGGGTACTAAAACTATTTTTAATCACAATTTAACTATTTTGTTTTCTACATTTAAAAGGCGAACACGAAATTATTGCGACACATTCAACAGGGCGTAACTTTTTTACCATTGGGTAAAAATCAACCAAATTTTGCACACTTTTTCATTGATGTGTATTGTTTACATGCTGTCAAACTCGAAGTCGTGTTTTTCAATTCAACGAAAATGGAGGTGAACTAACGCAAGTCGAGAAAACAATTTTTTCCAAACACCTGGAATTTTCTGACCTGTCGCCCCGGCAGTTGGGAAAAATATTGAACATTCACCATTCAACCGTCTCCAGAGTGTAGAAGCGGTTCCAGGAACAGTTGACGTTGAACCACGGCAAAGGAGCTAGAAGAAAACCGGGATCGGAGAACAAAAAGGTGAAGGGATGATTAAAGCAAATCCCAACGTCTCAAGCCGCGATTTGGCTAAAATGATCGGCATGTCGCAGAGCTACGTCCAGAATCCAAAAAAGAGAGCTAGACTTCATACATGCAAGGTAGAGAAGTTACCAAATCGCGATGAGCGGCAACAATCGACGGCTAAACTCGGGCACGGAAGCTCTACGAGAAGATGCTGACAAAATATGGCTGCTGTGTGATAGGCGACGAAACGTATATAAAAGCCGATTTTAAATAAATTCCGGGATTGGAGTTTTTCACCGGCAAGAGCAAGTTCGATGTATACGACAAATTTAAAAAGAAGAAATTGTTAAAGTTCGCCTCCAAATATCTCGTTTGACAGGCCACCTTTTCTTGCGGACTGAGAAGTAAGCCTTTCGTGACAAAGGACACAGTAAATGGCGAGATCTAGAAATCTGAGTGCCTCGAGAAGCGCCTTTTTCCGTTCTTGCAGCAGCACGACGCAGCTCCGCTATTTTGGCCAGATTTTGCATCATGCCACTATTCTGAAATTGTCCATTTTGTTCCAAAGGACATGAACCCGCCAAACTGTCCAGAGCTGCGCCCGGTGGAGAAGTACTGGGCAATAATGAAGCGGGAACTTCGGAAGAGGAAGAAGACAGTCAAAGACGAGAAAGACATGTTAAGAAATTGAAAAAAAAAACTGTGAAACTGGTACCGGATTACACTGTAAAGACTTTGATGGAGGACATCAAGCGAAAATGCGTTCAACTTTGCACTCAAGGCTTCATCGACTTATTTTTCTTTTGATTTTTGAAGTAAATGTATGTATAAAACTACTATGAAATTTTGGTTTAATTTTAAACATTATAAGAAAATTGGCATGACATTTTCGGTGTCGCAATAATTTCATGTTCGCCCTTTACTGACAAACTTTTGTTGAGTTCCTATAATCAACATATTTTCAAACTGTAGTATTTTCCCAGCCTACAGCCTTTTTCTTATGCTGCACGCTGGGCCACATTGAACCATTAATGTTTGAAAAATAACCATAATGGCAGTTTTGTGGATCAAGTCGTTTTATGAGTTTTTTGGGAAAACTCATAAAATGAGATTTCACCGAGAACTTGGATTATGGTTATTTTTCAACCGTTTGCTAAAACAGTAAAAACGGTTATAAAATAACCGTTTTCCTACTAAATCAAGCAGGGTTCGTTTTACTGCAGCTAAAATCTAAGATTTTTGAATTTTATAGAAAAGACTCAAAGACTAAAAGAGAAACGTCGTTCTTTAATGGTTTTTTTTTCATTGTATTTAATTATAAGTTACAACATAATATATTTCTATTGAATACGTCAACCTAAAGATATTTTTCATCGGCCAAGTTGGGTGTTTGAATGAAATTATTAGAACTATTCTATCGTTCCAGAGTCAGGAAGGCTGGATGACATGCAGTGGTTGACGGAGCATTGAAAATCAAATAAGTGACAAGATTCGGAACCGCCATCGCATAAGCCTCATAGCCATTTGGTTGAATTCGATGGGATGAAATAAAAATTGTCCACAATGTCCAGTCTGAACATTTTGGATCAGAGACGGTTCCTTGGAGCCCGAGACATTATGTTGGAGCACCACCAGAACTATTTCCTCTACGCTTTCGATAATGACATGCATGTTCGAATCTAAAACAAAAGATAAATAAACTGTTTGTATTACAGGCATTATGTTACTTAGATTCTAGCTAATGCTTGCAGAAATCCTACCTGTGTGTGCTGATAAATTTTGGTCTGATGAACAATCTTCCGGATAAATTAAATAACATTTTGTAGCCACGATATGTGCGTAAACTTCTTCTGAAAGTTTCGAATATTTTTTCTGGAATCAGCAAAGAAAACTCATTAAATTTCGTGTTAAAATCAGTGGTTTTAAATTTTTACCTATTCCGCCGTCCGGAAGAAAGATGAAATCAACTTGCACATCGCTCATTGCGGATTTTGCTTCAGAAAGATCATTATCGGCCCACCCAGCTGTATTTTTTTGATGCGGTCATATAGGTTCTCAGGAGGCAGCTTCCACCAGATAGTCTTCCCCCATTCGCCGGAATTGTCCATGGGATTACCATCATTGATACTGAAAAAACGAATTGAAAATTATCGCGAATGAATGGAGCACAACAATATTGAAAATGCAAATTATACTTACTCGTGGCGATTGTATTTAAAGTTTAATTTGCACCAAAAAATTATCGAACTATCGAATCGAAAATAAAACAATGGCGGAACAGTGAACACAAAAAACATTCGAGTCATCTCTGATTGTACTAAATTTTTAACCATTTTTTTGGTTTTCAACAAGAACTTAGAAAATGGTTAAATTTTAATAGTTGATGCTGGTTGAAAAACAACAATAATCGAAGTTTTCGAAAGAAAACCAAAAAACGGTTGAAAAAAACTCTAAATTGGTTATAAAAAAATGAGCGTGTGGTTTGATATACGTTTCCATATTATAGAATGATCCTTTGAAAGTTGAAAAAACTGCAATTACTGACCAAAGTGGAGGTAATATACATACTTTAATTTTATTTCTTTCTAAAGCGACGAAAACTACACCAATTGGGCGCTCTCCGATACCTTATTCGTACCTCTCGGAAAAACGCAAGAGAGCACAACATTTTTCTTGTTCCCAGTGACAATATTTTCCAATCCTCTCATTGGTCAATACTATTCAATTCCAATCTTATTTTTAGCCATCTGGATCCACTGCTGGTTGCAGAGAGAACATAACGATGATTTCTCACTTGAAGCCCGCGCGGGAGCAAAATCATTTCAAAATTTACAAACATGGCGGACTTTCTATCATATCCGATTTAAACTGACTCCAGACGACATTTTATATGATCTTTTCACTATGCACGACTTAAGTTATCATTCCTGATACGATTCCATGTTTGCTGGGTAATTATTTACTAGCTGATTTTACCCGACCGTGCTAAGGATTACACAAAAAAATTGTTATTTGACTTTACGTAATTTTGGAAGTTTTGTATACAAATATATTCACCGATTTAAAAAAATTTTGCCCTAAATAAAATATGTAAGGTTTGTAAGTTTTGTTTATAAAGTTTATCGTTTTCATATTATTACCGTCCTATCACGACAAACATTTTAAACCACAATATTTCAGGAAGCTTGTATAAATTTAGCCTTAATTTTTTCATTTTCAAATGATAACGATTAACAAGTTATCAAATTAAAAACCAGTATCTCATCCAGTATCTCAAAAATAAGAGCCGTTTTTCTTCATAGGACGCTAATCACTGAACAGAACGTCACCCAAATTTGCACATGTAAACATAACATTACTGCAAATTTCAACGATTTCCATCCATACGTTCAAAAGTTATTCACAAAACAAAGTGTTGCTTTTTTTTTTGAATGCATTCCTTAAACATTAATACATATTTTTTGATTCTGACAGAAAGAAATTCACAGACCAGATTGTCAGAATTATTTTCATTGTAAAAGTCATCCATGAGTGACTATATCTATCTCTCAGTTTTAATCTGTTCCCAAATATAATCACATAAGCAGTTATAAATACAAAGCTACAGCTTCTGGCGACAATCGCGAACGGAAGTTTGCATCAGAATCTGGTTTCCATAATTGCCATCACCACCTCCCTACAAGAGGGTACCCGAAACAAAGTCCGGCGCTCCTCTTGTGTCATCTTGCTTCCTCTTCTGCCCCAAGTGACCCAAAATATCAAAATTCAAGCGTAGAAGCTGGGGGATGCGATCATAAACCAACAACATGCTTCCCACACAAATGGTGATCGGAAGCAGTCGGGTGTTGCAAATATTGATTCATCGGTCGCCAGCCAGCCAGCCAGTAGCTGATTATGGCGTTCTCTTATGCAGAGCCCTAATGAAACTTAAATACGAACGTTCTTCGTCTCCTCATTCTTGCATCCACAACAAACTTCCTGACTAACGATGCGATACGGTGCGATGCTATGGTGAAGGAAGGAACGAAACCTCCAATAAAAACAATTAAAATGTTAATGTGCAATTTTTCCGCAACGGTTCGTGACTCCGGAGGCAAGCCGGAGGCAAAGCTGCAAATTCAATCATCGCCAGCCAATGAGACCAGGCCGGGCTTCTGATGATTCTTTTCTGCTTCTACGCTACACCCAGCGTGTGGATTGGGTAAAAATATTTTCACCCACTTTTGAGATCTAGCGTGATGTCATAAAGACAAAATGGTAATGTCAAAAAGTACTTTCAAAGTTCCATAACGGCTGAATAACGGTGTTAAAGTCTGATGTTTAGGTTTTACAAATTTACATGCATCTTAAATTTTGGTATTCCAATTCCTTAGATTTTTTAGATTATAAACTGTATGACTATCTACAACAACATTTCAGCACGGAGGCAACTACATCTCAAATTCTTTCTCACGAGCTTCTGTGTTCCAGCATTTGTATTCTATTTGTCATAATTCACGCTTCAGCAGCAAACGCAAGCTGCTGATGTTGATCCGTCGTCAACGTATCGTTCGGTATTGAATTACATTCCTGGGTGCGTCGTTTTCGCCTCACTCTCAGCATCAGCAGCCGAGAGTAAGTCCAAGTGTCTTGTTCGAGCTTCCGTAATCTGGAAACAGTAGCAATTCGAAGAGTAAAAAAAATTCAGCGTCGGATGAGGAGCATCATGAGCGTCATCACCCCGGGAGATCTTCTTCCTTTTTCGCCATAACCACTACCATGGGAATCACCCATCGTCAGCAGTAAGTCCGTTTGCAAATTTGCCTCCAAGAGAGATTGGAAGAACGAACGTCCGAAACGAAAGAACGGAAATCTTAGTTGGGTGGCGGGATGGGATTAGCTGGACCACTTTATTGCAGTTTAATCGCATTCTTCTTATCTCATCTCCCGGTTGGTCGGCCGACAGCTGACGATGCTGGACGAATCGAGAAATCCCGGCTGGAGCATAGGGGATCGCCGTTGTTTGGCTTAACCAAGGTAGTGGTTCAAGTGTTGGATTGAACGAATACCTACTTTTTTTTAAATTGTTGTGTTTTAGCTGGTTTTTACTAAAATACGTACATGATGTCATGGTCCGTTGTTTAGTCAATGCTTTGAGTCTCGGCATAACGTTGATCTGTACAACCCTCAAAGTACTCTGCAAAGTGATCCTGAACAGGATCCAGGAGAAAATCGACGCTACACTCCGACGGCAACAAGCTGGATTCCGATCCGGACGATCATGTGTGGACCACATCACAACGCTACGAATCATACTGGAACAAATCAACGAATTCCAGGACTCTCTTCTACTGGTGTTCGTTGATTTCGAAAAAGCATTCGACCGACTCAACCATGAAAACATCTGGGCGGCTCTAAGGCGACGAGGGGTCCCAGAGAAACTAGTCCATCTCATCGAAGCACAATACGAGGCATTTTCGTGCAAGGTCTTGCACGACGGTGTCTTGTCCGAGCTAATCCCGGTAACTGCTGGAGTGAGACAAGGATGTATTTTATCACCGCTACTTTTTCTAATCGTAATGGATGAGATTCTGACTGGATCGATCGACTGTGCACCGAACCGAGGATTGCCGTGGAATCCTTCAACAATGGAGCATCTGAACGACCTTGACCTGGCTGACGATATTGTTTTGCTCGCCCAAACGCAACCGGATATGCAGAGCAAACTCGACGACCTCACCGAAAGTTCCAAGGCAGCAGGTCTCAAAGTCAATGTCGGAAAGACCAAGTCGATGGAGATCAACACAGGAAATCCCTCCAGTTTCATGGTAGCTGGGCAACAAGTTGAGAAAGTGGAGTGCTTCCAGTATCTTGGTAGCCAGATAACGCCTGATGGTGGTACCAGGAAAGACATCGAAACCCGGATCAGAAAGGCCCGATTTGCGTTTGCGAGTCTCCGAAACATCTGGCGGTCACGCCAGATCTCTCTACGAACGAAAATCCGAATCTTCAACTCAAACGTCAAATCCGTATTGCTGTACGGGTGCGAAACTTGGTGCACATATGCGGTGACGACGCGAAAACTGCAAGTATTTGTAAACCGCTGCCTGCGGAATATCATCCGCGCTTGGTGGCCTGGCAACTGGATCTCGAATGAGGAACTACATCGCCGGTGTCATCAAAGGGCGCTAGAAATCGAGATTCGGGAACGTAAGTGGAGATGGATTGGGCACACGCTGCGAAAAGATGAAAACGAGATTTGCAGAGAGGCGCTAGATTGGAATCCAGAAGGTCATCGAAGAAGAGGCAGGCCCAGAAACTCGTGGCGGCGAAGCCTAGCCGCTGAAATCCGAACTGTTGACGAAAATCTTGACTGGGACCAGGTGAAGACGCTGGCTCCGGATCGTCAACAGTGGAGGTCTTTTACCACGGCCCTATGCACCGGAGGATCGGCGCGGGATCATTAAGTAAGTAAGTTTGAATCTCGATCAATTAACACTAGAAGGACCGGCAAATTGAATATACCTATTCGGACCGCGACCAGTCAAAATGACTGGTAAAGGGAAAATTTTTTATATTATAATATTTTTAACTTTTTTCTTTTGAAATTATTTTGTTATTTAGTCGATATCATTTTTGTTATAAAACGGAAATATTTTGTCACCATGGGTGCACGGAATCACCTCATTTTCGCATAGTTGACGAATTCGTGTATGTCATAAAATGAATATTTCAAATAATTATCAAAAAATTAAAACACATTATCAATTTATTTATAAAATCATGTTAGATGGCTATTGGTATTGACCAAGGGTGCACGGTTTCACTTCAATTTTATTTTAGTAGATATTTTCTAGCATTCACCGCTCTGAAATTTTTCAACACGTTGCCTATAAATTATACCTGATATTGTAGGTTTTGAAGCATACTTTTTCTATAAGTAGAGCAATTCACCATGGGTGCACGGATTCACCGCTATTCATCCAAAATTATTTTTTTTGCATGCTAAAGGTAAAGAATGAAGACTTTTATAGATTCAAATGAAAAATTGTGTTAAATACATGGTTTTTCACTATGGGTGCACGGATTCACTGCGTTTTAATCAAATATTGGACTTTTTGGAAATTTTGAAAAAGCATTTTTACAAATCTTAACTAAACCAAAGTCGAAACCATGTCTTTCATGTTGAGACATAATGATTTAAATAACGATTTTTATTTAAAGTTCCGTTTTTTATTCCTGGAAAAAAAATATTTAAATTATATCTTAAAATTATAAATTGATTTATTTATTATTAAAACACAGGTTTTTGCAATCGTATATTCATCTGATAAGATCTGATCAACATCCAAGAAATTGGAAAACGGTTACCATGGACCGAGTGAATTTTAGGAATTATATGCATCAAGTTATGTCGTGCGACGGAAAATAGTGAAAATAAAAATAATGTACACGTTGATTTGTTTTTCCTTGAAAGTTTTTTGATTGACCAATATTGCATTTCAAATATCTATCATATCTAACTAAAAAATATTTGGTGTTCTGAAGCAAGCTGAAAACTCTTTATTTCTATATAATTTTCAACGGCGAATTTACAGCCAATCCGTGCAACCATGTTGAAATATCTTAGCGCCGATGTGGTCTATCAGATAGGCTGGTGCGAGTCTGGTCTAGCCATGCCAGGCGTACTGGGTTCGATTCCCGGTATCGGCAAAAAAAAACACTTGGGTTCAAACCCCATAAGTTGCCGACAGGTAAGATGTGTTTCCTCTTATAATAAAAATGTTCAATAAGAATGTTCAATCAGTTGCCAGCTGGCCAGCTATATACACGGGTGCCGGAATACCTGTAACTTCCATTGGAAATTTGTCGAACCTAATAATCTAAGAATGCATGTGAATACATACTTGGGCAGAAACTGCGGTGTATCCGTGCACCCATGGTGGATAACCAACATATGAAAAATATTCCGTTCACCCATTTTGAAATATCATTTAAATTATTCGGTTTCATAGCTGATGTCTTCATATTTGAGTAAATGAGTACACAATTCATAATTATTTTACTCATTCTAGTTAAGTATAAAACATATTTATCACCTAAAACTATTCGATTTCCCGAATGGACATGTATTAAAACTAACATAACTTTTACAAATCTTGATGAAATTTCGCCAAATTTTGACAGAAAGTTTGATTATAGTTTAGCAACAAAACGGACTAAAAAAATTGGGAGTAAAGTGTTGAAGCGCCACACAGCGGTCAATCCGAGAACTTTTTCTACAAATTTTCATGACTTCGCATCGAAAATCAATAATTTCATTACGAATGACACACTCCTGCCCACCATAAATCAACTAAGGCTCATTCTCTGAATGTAGATTGCAAATGAAACCAAAAGCAAGCGAATAAAATTTATCTTTTTTTAGTTATAGGGTTATGAATTTTACCAGTCATTTTGACTGGTCACGGTCCGAGTGTCCATGGCGAAATTTTTCTTGCTTATTAAAAGAGCTAGTGAAATAAAAAATACACAGTTTTGTAGAGATTCAAAATTCATGAAAAGTCGTATTTTTTGCGAATTTTTAGAGCGTAGTGTTTAAAAGATATTCAACAAACAAAGTGTCCAACCAGTCATTTTGACTGGTGCGGTCTTTCTAGTGTTAAAATTACAACTACGGGTGTATTAAGATAAGAGCGCTCCGAAACAAGTGTCTTATGACTAAATCACTTGGTGACTAAGTCAGTTACCCCATCATTCGGAATACTGCATTGATAATAATGGGTTACAATTCATATATCTAAGTGTGTACTGTACCAAAGATGATATTATTGGAAAAGCACTACTGGCATAAAGACTCGAGCTCCCAAGCAAAATGATGCATGACCAATTAATTCAAGGGAACCAAGGAAAACATTTTATTGGATGTTCATCCTACTTGATAATTCATCACAAAAAAAATTATAGTGAGAATCGAACTCACTGCAAACTGCAACATTCCATCTCGACTCGCCAGTCCAATATCATACCCAGTGCACAATTTGAGTCGGTTAGCAAACGAATGTTATTGCCATAGTCCTTTTGCCACCGACGATTACCAAAAAACGCACTGCATTGGTCGTCTCCTGTTTGGCCGGTGTTTTTATCTCATACTCCTTTATCTTTGTTGAGAAAGGGATAAGAATGGGAGGGAATGGGGTAGTAATGGGAAACGAGAAACTGTTTTCTATTCCCGGCCGGTTTACATCATCTTGGCAGATGGTTTTTTTTGCCATCGATTGGAAACAAAGAATGTTTTTTTTTCTAATGCCGGTTTACATACACACAGCCCTCGATACGTCCTGATTAGTCTTGTTGGAAAGTTTGTTTATGCCGATCCGGCTTAGAATCTTATACCAATAATTCCACCTCCAAGGAAGTACATGATTGGAATAGAGTCTGTTTTGTAGGTGTAAAAGTTTGCCACAAAAAAACGATTGAGGGTCCGGAACAACTTTTTTTTTAATTTTTGATAACAGCATGTGTATCAAGCGATTTTTAAATTTTCGTTATTCCTAAAAATTAGAAATGTCCCATTTTCATGATTAAATGTATAAAAATTCATTAAATGTAAATGATTAAATGTATAAATATTCAACCAAAAATATTGACAAAAAAGTATAGGTAAAATTCGAAAAAAAATTTGAAATTATCAATTGATAAAGAATAAATTAAGTGTTGGTGAATAAAGAAAGTGTTGGGAAAAAAAAATAACAAAATACCACGAACACCGTCCTTTGTTTCAGACCCTGCTCCGTACGTTAAAGCGGTACACCATCATCCTGCTTTATTGATCTCGCTCGATGTCACAAGACTTGCTCCTGTCGCAAAATTAGCCTCCTTCTATTTTGGCTTCGAGCACGCCGACTTTGACGAGATTTCTCGTTCTCTCGTACAGGCTTGCCATTTCTCCAGCGAGAATCACCGACGTGCTCGGTTTTCGATTCTCGGTAGAGATTCTCTAAAACGCAGTGACAAAATTTGTTCACCACGGAAAGCGACAGCGACTGCAGCTTACTTGGCTTGTTGCGTTTACCAACACTTACAAAGTTGAACCATTCGCCCGAAACATTCATCGTTTGTTGATGCTATTGTTATGCATACCACCGTGTTTGTTTTTGTCTTTGCTTTTTCGTGGCTTGAGCTAGTCGGTTCTGTGTTTTCACCGGGGTGCTCTACGGTGACAAATTGTCGCACGCCGGAGCTATTGAAATTAGTTAGGTGTGTGTGTGGCTTTTGAAACCCGGGTGCGAATAATGTGTGGAGAGGAACAAAAAATCTCACCCGGGTGATTTGCAGCTATCGCACGGGGGTGTTTTATTCTCCGTTCTCCGTCTTTCTCGGTAGAGAATGGCATCTCTGCTCTCGTACCAACGACAGGGAACCTGAGCTCGACCTATCCGATCCCAACGCTGCGGCCGAAACCTTCTCGCACATCTTGAATTACGTTATCAATCGTCACGTACCAAAACACACTACTGAAAAGAATATACGGACTCTTTGGTTCACGACTGAACTAAGACGACTGAAGACGGCAAAAAGATGTGCCCTTAGAATTTATAACAAGTCAATATCCTCCTACAGTAAGGACATTTATCGTAGACTAAATTCTGTTTACAAAAAGGTCGGCAAACGTTGTCACCAAAACTATCTTGCTCGAGTTCAACATGATCTCGAGTCCAGACCAAGTCGTTTTGGAATCATGTTAAAAGTGAAACCTGGTCTGCCAACTCAAATGTTTCTGGATGACAATACGGCGAACTCTGATCGATGAGTCTGTGATCTCTTAGTCGAAAAATCTCGTCTATCTAAAATACAGCTT